>NC_068321.1:24499875-24799875 GCF_025860055.1 Xyrauchen texanus | reverse complement strand
ATAGGCTTAATTTTTTTAATGCAAAGTGTCATTTCTTATCTTTATCTTCTGATTTTGGGGTGAAATATGACCCTTACATGTTCCTTATGTGTGTGTGCATTTGTGCACATTGTGAGTCTTGCATCATAGACACAACATGTTTTTGTGTGTTCTGCACTCTGCCAGCGACCCACGGGTCGGTACACTTCCCTGCCAAGGGAACACGCACACACGCACGCACATGCGCACGCGCTGTTGCAGCTATCCTTATGAGGACTTTCCATTGACATAATGATTTCTATACTGTACGAACTATAGATTGTATCCCCTAGATCTAACCTAATTCTACATTTTTACATTTTCCAAAAAACATAATTTAGTATGCTTATATTTAAGCGATTTGAATTATGGGGACACTAGAAATGTCCTCATAAACCACATTTGTAGAATAATACCCTTGTAATTACCAGTTTGTAACCTAAAAAAAAAGTCCTCATTACACACCACACACACACACACACACACACACACACACACACACTGTCATTCAGTCAAACCTGATGCTTTTGGAAAGTTTCACATTTCTATTTGCACAGATGCATTAAGCCGTGCCTTTAAATCTGTTCTTGTGGTTTGGTTTTCTGTCCTCCTATTAAACTTCCTTTGCCATTGGCCCTCTGCAAACCAGCACATGCAAAAAACTCTCCCAACTATCACTCAATTCATGCTTTCAGACAGACCATGCAAATCCGAGGTGCTTCAAAACCCACTCACTTATCACACCGGCATCTGATAAAAGAGAGAGAGATTGTCCGTTAGGATTCACTCGCTTAAGACAACGAAGATCTGCTCGGATCACATGCATTTCATCTGCTCGACTCAAAACAGCAATGTAAAACGTTCATTTACTCTTTGCAGTTGTTTTCTTACGTTTTTGTTTTTTTATCACCTTCTGTAATTTCCCCTTCTCTTTGGATACTCTGATTGGTTGGGAATTTGCTAGTGGCGAGTGGGCAAGTATACGTCACTCTCTTTGCATGCCGACACAAATTTCCACTCGGGTTTCGGTTAGTTTTTGATTGCAAATATTTACTGCACATGTTGGAATGGTATTGTGAAACTCAAAGGACAGAGCAATGAGCATGTTAAAATAATAAAAGATCGGTGGAACAGAAGGGACACCGTAGCTAGTTGGCATGGAAACATCACAACAGCTGATGCTTGTACCTGGAAGGGGGTTGTCAGACAGGTGTTGTCACAAAAGAAACCAGAGTTTGGCTGAAATATGATAGTGCATTTTAAATGCTGAATCTAAAGGATGAAAGACAGCAAATAAGAGTGAGTAAATAACTGGTGAATAAAAGTTAAAACAGTTAGCCCTGTAAATGACACTGAAAGATACAATTTCTAATGCTTAATATGGTAACATATGTAGATTTTTATAATTAGCGAGAGAATAAATGTCAGTTTTAAGACACTTGTGCAGAGAGAGAGAGAGACAAAGAGAGGGAGAGACAGATAGCGTTACTTGAACCCCAGCAGTCACTTTAGGACAACGGTTTACATGACGTCATGTGTGTGAACGTGTGCTCGGGGGCCAGAGGCTTACAGAGGACTTGAATGTTGTCTTTTAAAAGTTACATATTACAATTTGGTGTTGTTCTTCGCAGTGCAGATGACTTTTTTTTTTTTTTACACATTATGCCATTCACTGTCAGGGTAGACATATGTGTCACGAATACTTTGTCGACTTGGTCTCAGAATCGCGTTACTGTACATACATTATTGCAAAATGATTTTTCACGTTACTTGTTGTACGTATTGCGGCAGTTTCCTGGTGAAATGAACACAAGAACCGCTACAACAACAATTACTTTCATTCACTTTCATAAAAATTGGTTTATCAGTTCATGAATGCATATTTTTTGCCATCATACAATCATGTCTTATGACATCATAAACACTTTTACTATAGCCTTTGTATTATATAATCAACTACAAGCTTTAGTGTGATCAAATAGCGAGCACGTGAGTCAACATGTGAGTCGAAGGTGTCATAGAAGCACCACAAAATGAAATGGTTGTGTTTTACATCTCACATTTTCTTTTTTCGACTCTACTGTTTAGGTTAAGGTTTAAGGTTTAGGGTAGGGTGTAGGGCTGGGTGTTGATACAGGCAGATTCACAAGCTCTCGATTCGGTTCATATTCATTTGGTACATTTCTGTACATAATGTCCATTTTGCTTACGTATAAAAGAAATGATCTCTCAGCTAATGCTCTTAATTATAAAGGAACCTTCTAGGCAACCCTTCTAGGTACAATTCGAAAATATTAATTTTACAAATTAGCTTTTCATCAAACTGGTCTCATTTTAGCTTTAGAAAATTCCATTAATTAAAGGGATAGCGCACCCAAAAATGAAAATTCTCTCATCATTTACTCGTCCTTATGACATCACAGGTGTGACCGGAAGTACTTTGGAAGTTTGAACTATTTACATGTATTAACATTGATATATAGAACATGTACTTAATCAATAGTGTCTTTTTAAGACTAACGGCATCAGCCTGTAAGCGCGTATAATGAGAGAAGACATGCATGGTTTCGTTAGCCCATCCATGTGTGATTAGAATTAAACGTCTATTTTTGTGTTGTTTTTAATCAACAACTGACTGTAAAATACAGATACATTATGCAATAACATATGGATCCATGAATCTCATCTTTGGACACACAGAACGAGTTAAACCAAACTTTCAATCTCATTACTCACACAACACCTTTGTGCTAATAACCTCTCTACTATACTACTCAATCACATGTGAGTGAAATCTGAACATATACAAGGCAGTGGCTAATCATAGACATTTTTAGTCACATAGTGTGAGATTTGGTTGCAGATGCGAGTGATTTGCATTATAGAGGGTTGCAAATCGAACTTGTACGACTAAAAGACGTTAGTCTGAATGAATACCTCAGTCATAATTCACTTTGACTGGATCTTTTTTCCACACAATGAAAGCAGGGGCGGTTCTAGGGTCAGTGAATATTCAGGACTGGGCTCAGAACTGTAAGAATTTAAATTTTTGTGTGAACTATCACTTTAAATCAGGTGAAGTATGAATTTATGAATCATCATTGTTGACCTGAAATCGCTCTCTGTGGTGTGAGGGTGGAGTTCGACTCGTGAAATGTTAAGCTCTCTCTCGTTGCGAGCTGTCGACATGTTGCGAAGCGTTTGGAGTAAATGTCAGGCATGAATAACTCATGTGCACAGCTCGACTTTCACAAAGACACCCACGGAGCGAATGCCCCACGCTTCTGTTAGATCTCCCTCCATCCAACAGGAAGAGAGGAAAAGAGTGTGAAGAAGACTTCCTGGTGAGATAGAGACAGGCATAGAGAGATAGACTGTAACAAAGAGAGAGAGAGAGAGAGAGAGAGAGATAGCTAATTGGAGGATGAGCAGGGATGATGGGGGTGTTGGAGAATGTAACGCTGATATCTGATCCCGTAAAGCAGCTGATAAGAACATGTGCTCATTTAGAGGTAATGATTAGCTCTGGTCACTTAACTTGAGAGACTCCAACAGGGTGATGATCCCCTATCTCTCTATCTCCCTCTGTCTCTGAATTAAATTTGAGTTTAGTGGGCTTTTTTGGCAGATAAAAACCTGTCTTAGTATTGCCAAAAATAGGTAACAACCTGCCCTATCATGACATAAGAACACTATTCAACTTTTAAAATCTAGCTTCATTTTATAGTTGACCCTTGCTTTGATTTATGTCAGAGTGGTTTTATTGTGTTTTATTGTGTTCACTTGTACACTCAACAGCTATCACATTATATGATAATATTGGAGTTTTGATACAGAGCATAGAATTCTACACAGTAATAAAATACTACTCATCAAGGGCACTGCAACACTGCTGCTATCCCAAACGAATGATTCTTGAGTTGGTTCTTTTGAATCTATATTGAAAAACATACAGCGTGACCAGTGTAGTCAGATTCCCAAATGAATGATTCTTGAGTTGGTTCTTTTGAATCTACAGCAAAAAACATACAGCGTGACCAGTGTAGTCAGATTCCCAAATGAATGATTCTTGAGTCGGTTCTTTTGAATCTACATTGAAAAACATACAGTGTGACCAGTGTAGTCTGATTCCCAAATGAATGATTCTTTAGTCAGTTCTTTTGAATCTACATTGAAAAACATACAGTGTGACCAGTGTAGTCTGATTCCCAAATGAATGATTCTTGAGTTGGTTCTTTTGAATCTATATTGAAAAACATACAGTGTGACCAGTGTAGTCTGATTCCCAAATGAATGATTCTTTAGTCAGTTCTTTTGAATCTACATTGAAAAACATACAGTGTGACCAGTGTAGTCTGATTCCCAAATGAATGATTCTTTAGTCAGTTCTTTTGAATCTACATTGAAAAACATACAGTGTGACCAGTGTAGTCTGATTCCCAAATGAATGATTCTTGAGTTGGTTCTTTTGAATCTATATTGAAAAACATACAGCGTGACCAGTGTAGTCAGATTCCCAAATGAATGATTCTTGAGTTGGTTCTTTTGAATCTACATTGAAAAACATACAGTGTGACCAGTGTAGTCCGATTCCCAAATGAATGATTGTTGAGTCGGTTCTTTTGAATCTACATAAAAAAACATACAGTGTGACCAGTGTAGTCCGATTCACAAACTAATGATTCTTGAGTCGGTTCTTTTGAATCTACAGCAAAAAACATACAGAGTGACCAGTGTAGTCAGATTCCCAAACGAATGATTCTTGAGTCGGTTCTTTTGAATCTACATTGAAAAACATACAGTGTGACCAGTGTAGTCTGATTCCCAAATGAATGATTCTTGAGTCGGTTCTTTTGAATCTACATAAAAAAACATACAGAGTGACCAGTGTAGTCTGATTCCCAAATGAATGATTCTTGAGTCGGTTCTTTTGAATCTACATTGAAAAACATACAGTGTGACCAGTGTAGTCTGATTCCCAAATGAATGATTCTTGAGTCGGTTCTTTTGAATCTACAGCAAAAAACATACAGTGTGACCAGTGTAGTCTGATTCCCAAATGAATGATTCTTGAGTCGGTTCTTTTGAATCTACATAAAAAAACATACAGTGTGACCAGTGTAGTCCGATTCACAAACTAATGATTCTTGAGTCGGTTCTTTTGAATCTACATAAAAAAACATACAGTGTGACCAGTGTAGTCCGATTCCCAAACAAATGATTCTTGAGTCGGTTCTTTTGAATCTACAGCAAAAAACATACAGAGTGACCAGTGTAGTCCGATTCCCAAACGAATGATTCTTGAGTCGGTTCTTTTGAATCTACAGCAAAAAACATACAGAGTGACCAGTGTAGTCTGATTCCCAAACAAATGATTCTTGAGTCGGTTCTTTTGAATCTACAGCAAAAAACAAACAGCGTGACCAGTGTAGTCCGATTCCCAAACGAATGATTCTTGAGTCGGTTCTTTTGAATCTACATTGAAAAACATACAGTGTGACCAGTGTAGTCCGATTCACAAACTAATGATTCTTGAGTCGGTTCTTTTGAATCTACATTGAAAAACATACAGTGTGACCAGTGTAGTCTGATTCCCAAATGAATGCTTCTTGAGTCAAATCTTTTGAATCTACATTGACAAACATACAGTGTGACCAGTGTAGTCCGATTCACAAACTAATGATTCTTGAGTCGGTTCTTTTGAATCTACAGCAAAAAACATACAGAGTGACCAGTGTAGTCCGATTCCCAAATGAATGCTTCTTGAGTCAAATCTTTTGAATCCACATTGACAAACATACAGTGTGACCAGTGTAGTCCGATTCACGAATGAATGACTCATGAGTCGGTCCTGTTGAATCTTCACAGCAAATCATATAGAGCTATATCCTGAATGAATGACACTTATCAGCAGATTCTTTTTAGTGAACAGCTTTTAGAACAGCTAGTCATGATCATTTCACGACCTGAAATGACCCAAGAATTGTTACTGTGTATAAAATATCTTAATTACTCTGTGTAAACACCTTTGCAAAAATTTGTTCTGATAAAAATATCAAAACATCTCATTATTTGGTAATTGCCAAATATCTATTTCCAAATATAAATGGAACCATTAAGGAGCCAGAATCATTAAATTCCTTACGATTCCCATGGATTCATCATCACCATGACAACATTCCATTCATCCATTGCATTACTGCTTATGCAACCTTTTTAAACATAACATTGTGACCTTGTTATCAGTATTCTCATGGCCGAGCCATAACCAGAAAACTGTAAACATACTTAAATGCAAAAAAAAATGTTTCCTAGAGAGAATCGCCTTTGATAAAGCCGTTTACCCTTGAACTCAACTTAATATGGCTGTAAAACTACTTTTATAGCTTATAGGTGACTCTGAGGGGCTAAACATCACAAATTAGATCTATTTAATGTTTAAATTATTTCTCCTAGACAGCAAGAAGATTAAACGAAGAGCAAAGGCTTCTCAGACCTTTTCTAGAGTTTCAGGAGATCTCAACAACATCTGAAACTATACTCCGATTCGCCAAGATACCGAAGTCTGCGATTTAAAGTTTATTATATGAACACTCAATACTCTTACTGTATGTCAACAACTGTCTTATTAAGGAATTTTAGGAGAAACATCTTAAAGACAAAGTCGATACTTACGATGAAACATAATGAAATCTCTTGAGGTATGAAAGAGAAACCTCTGAGCAATAAAATCTGGGTGAAAAACAAATACGTTGAGTTGTTTTGTCTCAGCTAAAGCGAAGTCAGTAGTGGTTCTAGCTTGTTTGGCGTCCAGGGCGAAACCCGCATCAACACGCCCCCAAAGTTGTTGACCGGGAGGGGGGTGGGCCCCCACAAGATGGCTCCACAAGATGGCTTAGATGTCAAAATCCGCCACTGTGTGAAGTCGATGGTTTTCTGAAACATGCAACACAAAACTGATTTATAGTGCTGTTGTAAAACACACAGTTATATGATATTGAAGTCACAGATGGGGGAAGAAGGCTTTTAGTGAGTGTAACACAGTTTGATCTTTGACCTCAGATAAAAGTGACAGGTGAATCACAATTCCAGCCTGTCAGAACATTTCCTGTTTGCAAGTCCGTCAGTGCGCAGCGTTGCTGCTGAGAGAGACCATGGAGGTTTTTAACACAGATGTATAGACAAGACTTTAATTCCTCTTCGGTTTGAAGGGTAAGACAAAGAGTTTTTACCACTGAAGTAGCAAGTTTAAGGTTGTAAAATCATGGATTCTCTTTAGACTTTGAATCTTAAACCACATTGAACTGGCTTGTTTAGTGCTGCCTTTTGCTACCTGTATTGAAGCGTTGTTTGTTTTTGATATTTATAATGTTTACGTTGACTGGTATTTCATGTTTTCTTCTGTTTGTATGCATGAAACTTTTCTCTCAAGTGACCTAGCCTGTCCTCTAACGCCAAAATGTGGCACTACTCAGGTTAGTGCGTGTGAATCTGTTGTTTGTGTCTGTTTGTTTGTAATGTTTGTCTACACGTTCAATGTAAGACTTAATTTTATATCTTCTTCGTGAAAATATGGACGCTTGGATATAATGACATAACTCAGACCACATCCACTAAACTCAGTTTTCAGTTTCCTTATGTCATTGTTTTCCAAAGTACACGTTAATGGAGAGCGTTTTCGGAAGTCTCCAAACTATGTAATCAGTACATTTTCCAACGAAAACGTGTTCTTGTGGACGTGGCCTTAGGAACGTTAAAACGTTTGAGCTCTGTAAGTGCGTCCTGTGTGTTCATGTTTCTTTCCCACGCCATTTACAATTTGTTTTTTGTTTTGTTTCTCAGAACAACGCAAGAAATACTCAAACTCAAATGTCATCATGCAAGAGACGTCACAGTACCATGTTCAGGTAAGTTGATGCAGAAGTCTTTAAATTATTTTTCATCGCTCTCTGATTAGCTGATTCTTACTGGCATGCATGTGGTTTAATATTTAACATGATTCATCTGATGACTTGATATTGTAATAAAGCAATCAGGTCACTTGATCACAGCAGAGATTTATCAAGGCAGGAGTTTGCCAGCGACTCCATTGGAATGGTTATTTAACTGAGATAACACAATCTGTGTGCTACAACCTGTATTAGCTCAATGGTCCTTCTGAATGGAGAAATAAACGTTTACTCATTGCAACCCAAACAGAACTTATTTAGGCACGTGAAAGTATGTCATTTCTACATTAGCTTCAAATCTGACAGCACTTTGATCCACTCTTGACTCGAGTCTAATCTAGATCCATAATTTTCCTCCCTCTTTTTCTGACTATCACATTTCACTTATTGTAAAGACTATATTGTCTCTTATCTCGCTCTCTCATACTCTTGCATACATCAAATTGATAATACACTCACGCCAGCTGCAGTTGTATCAGGTCTCGAATACTTACACCGACTCTAGGTCATGGCCTAATGCCATGTGTGCCATGCATGTAAGACTTGATAATACCAAATAAATTTAATTTAATTTATTTGCATTTTTAATGCATTTTTGCTTTAATCAGCCCAGATAAAAAAAGCGCCAACCCCCAAGTCCCTATGATCTTATTGGGGGTCCCTTTAAACATTAATAATTATGTTATGGCTTTCAATGTTTTTTTTGGTTCAGCAATGTGTTTTAAGGAACCCAGAAACCACATTTCTTATCTGAAGAACCTTATATCAGCTTTATATTAATCTCCGAAGATCCATATAGCAATTCAAGAACCCATCCTGGTTTTGGCAAGGCGAAATGAACACTAGAGGCGCTACAACAACAATGGCTTTTATTCACTTTCACACAAATCACAAGTAAAACTGCACATTTATAAACACTTTCTTTGCGCCCTGTTCCTCATCTTATGACATCTAAACCCTTTCACTATAGCAAATTACATATTTTAACATTTGCATTACATACCCAACTACATTGACAAGCTTGCTTAAGTGTGATGAAATTGTGCGGTAGCTCGACTGATAGTAAGTCGACACGTGAGCCGAAAGCGTCATAGAAGCACCAGAAAATGATGTGATTGTGTTTTTCATCTCACATTTGCTTCTTCTGACACTATCGGTTAGGTTTAGGTTAAACCTTTAGGTTAAAAGGTTAGGGAGATCAGTTTTGTTGATTTAAAACTTCTAGAAAGCTTCAAATAATATATTTTCTGTCTCATTCTATGAACACAATCCACAAACGATCAGAAAAGGACGTGGTTGTGTTCACTCTGTGGGGTTTTGAAGTTTGGAGCAGCAGAAATAGTTAACTTTGTGTAAATTGTCATGTGAGCATTTAGCTTTATGCTAAGCCAAAATGCTATTTCTTGCCTTTACATGCAGCTGTTACCAGGCGTGATTATATTTTATAATGAATTATGTTAAGAAAATTCCCTTTAGAGCATCTTACCATTTCTCTGGCAAAACCTTTGATATTAGAGCAAATATGTACTGCAAAAAATTTATTCGTAATGAGAATTTAAATATTGTCTTTCTGGAAAAAATATAAAAAACAAGATCAATTTACTTGAGTAGCAAAACTGCATTAGATATTTAAGCTTTTTTTCAGAGAATGTATTTTTACTTTATAGTCAAAACAAGTGAAAATATCTGGCAGTGCTGAAAAACATCAAAAGTATTTAAGAGTAATCTAACGTAATATATTGCAAATTATGTATATGTATTCTGTAATCTATAGCGAAATACTTTATTAAAGTAACCCTCCCAACCCTGTGTGTATACTGTATGTATATATATATAATTTCATTAAGAAAGCCTATTTTAGTAGGACCAGTAAGATTTTATTCATAACAATTGCATCCAAATGTTTTACTTTTGAGTTTTTCAGTAAATTAGTTTCTCTAATTATTCTCAATAGTGATTCTCATTAGATTCTTATTTATTTCTTACAGTATTTTTCATAAATACTTTAATACAACATTTTTGGGTGTAGATCAGCATAAATGTACAACAAAGAGTACCATTATGTACACACAAGTAATATATCATAATCATTTCACATTACAGTAATGATAATTAGATGTTTATGAATTATGCTTAAATATTATGAGAATCTTAATGACCCTAAAAATGTGCTTAATTTTCAAAATGCAAAAATAAAAAAAACATGTTTTGGCAGGTTTCATGAGATTGAACTCTGATCAGACGTGTCAATAAACGTGTTTGTGGTTGGATTATGCGTTTAATCCACAGCGCCCATGCTGAGATCACCTACCTTTATACAATCTGTCACATCTTAATCTGCTTATGAATCATGCATGATGCTCTAAATAATATGTCTCTTTGATGCGTGTAAATTTGTATTGGGGATCACTCTTTGACACATAGTATTGTGTGTGTTATGACACTAACCAATACACACACACACACACACACACACACACACACACACACACACACACACACACACACATAAACACACAAGGACTGAAGTGGATATAAAAATATTATAGGGAGGTGTGTGCCTGGATTACTCATTGTTTTAAAATGACAATCATTCATTTAAGATGTTGGTACAGAGTTGCAACATCTTTGTCTCTATATACAAAAAAACAATGGAGAAAATACAAAGGTGTGTTTCAGAAAATGAGAACATTTGTGTGCTGTCCTATAGGGCAATTTACCATACAATGGCCTGCTTTGACATCTTAGTTTCCACCACAGAAAAATATCTCGATAATCTCAATATTAACTCCTAGACCTGCATCTTATTTCCTGACCACCTGCAATTTAGTTTAAGCATGCACACTGAGCTCCGTGTCTTTAAAAAGTATTTAAAATACCTTGCCTGATCTGCATAATGCCTTTAGTAAACCGGGTGCAGACAGGCACATAAAAAGGTGCTTTTACAAGGCGCAGTTAACTCTTAGTGAAGTATTTGTGTGTTTGCAGCATCTCTCCACATTCATCATGGATAAGACAGAATCCATCGCGACGGTGGACGATGCCATTAAGAAACTAATCCTGCTCGACTCCAAAGACAAAATCTGGACGCAGGATATGCTGCTGCAGGTGACGGACAAATCCATCAAACTGCTCGACTGTGAGACCAAGGTGAGTGCGCACGAGATAAACAAAATATCAAACCAAAGTCTCATCTGCAAACAAATGATGCATGCTTTTTATTTTTAGAACTAACTTCACTTTTCCAGCCATTTTTGTTGATAAAGGACAGACTTATTAGTCGTTTTGTCTACTCGAGTAATCAGTCCACCACTTTTGTGGGCTGTCTGATGAATTAGACTTTTTCACGTTTGTGTATAGTTGGTACTGCATTGCGATCGGCACGAAACGTTTAGAAGTTCAAAAAGAGTCTTGCCACACAATTATTGTGATTTCTTGATACTCAAGATAATTTTGAGTGATTGTAAGACGTCAGTTCCCCTCAAGTTCACACATGTTTCTTAGCAGATTGGTACATTTTCCAATTCCATAGAGAGCTAAAATGCACCACAGATTGTGAAAACATGAGTGACATACATATGCATGTTCCACACCTTTGTCCAAATAACAAAGCCTGCTTTGACCCAGATGATTAATGCATTCTGATCTGCCGGAATAACTGGATGGGGAGAGTTCCATATGTGTGAATCATTGCATTACTCAAATTGAATAAATGGTTTGTATATCAAATTTGGCAAAGAAGTTTATCTCTTTTTATTGAATTAATGTTCCTCGGTTCATCGATCACACATCTTTTTTCCAATCAGGTTTGTTTATGTGTTTCCAGACTAGAGTAGCATTCATTTTTAAGGACATTATAATCGATGTGAAACGGCATTCGCAAACCCAGAAATGTCCCGTACTTCTGAAACAAAATATTTAACGAGACAAAAACTTTTATCTATTGTCAAGTCATTTGTCAAGTCATTTTTATTTGTATAGGGCCTTTCACAACACACATTGTTTCAAAGCAGCTTTACAGAAGATTATGCATTAACAGAAGATAAAAATGTAATATCTATAATGTCTTAGAGTCATCATTGTGTAGTTTGATAAAATACGATTGCGAATAGTGTTTAAAAATAAGCAATTAAATAATAATTAGAATAAATATAAATCTAAATGTATAATCTAGAATAACTGCAGAAGTTCACATAGATGCATTTGTCTTTGTTAGTTGGCTGATGAACTGTTTTGTTGGGAATTAATTGATAGTCTATATATTCCATTTCAAGAGTGTAGTCCATCATTAGACCGACGTGATGCAGGCAGAGATCAGTGAGGTGCAGTTCAATCTGGACAGTATTTGTGGTGAGGTCTGTCCTAA
The DNA here is from genome assembly GCF_025860055.1 of Xyrauchen texanus. NCBI lineage: Eukaryota > Metazoa > Chordata > Actinopteri > Cypriniformes > Catostomidae > Xyrauchen > Xyrauchen texanus. Next base: position 24,787,542 of record NC_068321.1, on the reverse strand, counting down.
GTCCAAGGTTCAGGCAGTGGCATATGAAGTATCCCTTGTCTTATGGTTGGAGTTGGCATCAGTCCATCCTCTGAAGTCCATCGTAATAGACTGAAGTGATGTTTGGCTAGCACCGGCTGCTATTAGTCGTCATCATTCAGAGACATGTAGCCTCGGAGTCTGACACGAAGCAGGAATAGAGCTGGACCAGCCGGTTCTGGTGACCTCAGGATAGGAGTCCCGAGGTTGAGACAGGGAAACAAATAGCATAATATCAGCAAAAATGCTATTCATTTTATTGCATAAATAAATGACTGTTTCTGGCTCCAGCAGACCTAAATAAAGCAGCCTAATTGTGGGTTGATGGATAAATTAGGTGTATGCCTTGCTAAATAAATGAGTCTGTAGTCTAGACTTAAACTGAGTGAGTGTGTCTGCATCTAGAACAGTGTAAGGGAGACTATTCCATAGTTTAGGAGCAAAATAGGTAAAGGATCTACCTCCTTTTGTGGATTTTGATATTCTAGGAACTATTAACAGACCAGAATTTTGCGATCAAATTGAACGTGATGGAATATAGTGTGGTAGAAGGTCACTTAAGTACTGCAGAGCTAGACCATTCAAAGCTTTGTAAGTAGATTACAGAATTAAAAAAATCATATGAAATTTAACAGGTAGCCAATGTAACAATGATAAAATGGGGCTAATATGATCTTGAGAATTGGGAATCTAATGCAGTGTGAAAGTCCATACTGGAGCCTGACCTGAATGCAAGTAGGCACCCATTGGTTGAAACTTAAAGGGATAGTTCACCCAAAAATGTAATTCCTGTCATCATGACATACCAAACCTACACAAGAGTGAACGGTGAATGAAGGTGTCAGTTCCTAACATTCTGCTCAACAGCTCATTTTGTGTGCAAGTCTTATATAAGGATGAGTAAACAATGACAACATTTCCATATTTGGGTGAACTATCCTTTTCAGCCACCACGGTGTGACATCAGCCATAAAGAAAAGTCATTTCAGGGGTTATTACATTTAGCGTTTGTTATTCTTTGTAAAAATGTGCACTGATTAATCGTTTGCACAAAGACCAGGAAGGTGTAGGAAGATAAAGTACTGTAGCATCTGCTAGATATTGTTTCTGTCTATTTGTATTATACTATATTGTATTTGTTTCAGAATCCTCTTGATCACTGTTTCTCTCTCTTTCTCTCAGGAGGATCTTGAGGTGTTTCCGGTGAATACAGTCCAGCACTGTCAGACGCTGCTGAATCAGACGCGATACCCCTCCGTCCTGCTGCTCGTTTGTCAAGACAATGAACAGCACAAGCCAGACATTCACTTCTTTTACTGCGACGAGGTGGAGGTGAGATACACGCACAGTACCAGCATACTGCTTACAGCATACTGTGTGTGTACTGTCTACTATTATTAAAAATAGTAAACAGATTTGATTTTTAAAGAAATAGTTTGGGTTCAATACATGTTAAGCTCAATCGACAGCATTTGTGGCATATTGTTTATTACCACAAAAAAAAAAATTTCAACTCGTCCTTCCTTTTCTTTAAAAAAGCTTAAAATGAGGTTAGCGTAAGGCACTTAAAATGGAAGTCAATGGGGCCAATTTCTGGAGGGTTTAAAAGCAGAAATGTGAAACTTATAATTTTTATAAAAGCACTTGCATCAATTCTTCTGTAAAGTCTGACATATGAAAGAATTGTCAGAAAATGCAAATGATTTGACATTAAGCTGTTTTAGTACCATAAGATAAACTACATATGATATTATATGTATCATATTTAAAGGTGATTATCCCAGTAATTAATTTGTGTGTAGGACATTTGTTATTGAAGTTTTTGTACAGTGGTAAATCTTGGGGTATTGTCAGAGGACTCTCTGGGCTTTTCAGAGATACCAAATTTTTGAGAGTTTGACAACTTCCTTTCCGTAGTCTATAAATATGGATTAAAATGTATCACAGTTCAATTCAGGACATGAAATAAAATATGAATAATAATGAATGTATAAGAATAAGCAGAGCTAAACAGACTAGCAAGCTACAAACACTCGTGATAAACACAATCATGAGTTGCCTTCTGTCTGTGTTTTTGTGTGTTTAGGCAGAGATGGTGCACGCTGACATTGATAGCGCTCTGGGAGACAATAAACGCGGCAAGAAAACGCGACCACAGACGCTAAAGTGAGTTCCAGCCCTGAGAGACACAAAAAAGCTTCATCACTACTGTAACTGTTTTTAAAGGGATAGTTTGCTCCAAAATTTAAATTCAGTCATCATAAAACAAAATACATGTTGTTCAAAAGCTGTATGACACAGAAAAGGAGAAGCTTAGCATAATGTTGATTATGTCAACATGTCAGGACGTGTCAATCCAGGTTTGGCATCAAATGGCATTAAAATGACATTATTCCTCGCATTTCTTGTGATCGTGGAAGATTATCAGTGAATAATGACATAAAATAAGTCTGTTCGTCAAACTATTAAAATCATATGGCTTCAAAAGTATAGGAATATAGCGCACAAGTTGTATGGAATACTTTTATGGTGCGTTTTTACCCTTTTTTTTAGCTTGACATCTGGTCACTGTGTACTTTCATTATAAGGAAAGGAGCTGTGTGAACATTCTGCAAAATCTCCTTTTGTTCTTCATTGAGGACATGAAGTCATACGTGTTTAGGACAACTTTAGGTTGAGTAAATGATGACAGAATTTTCTTCCCCCCTGTTTTGAACCTCTGTTACGACATCGAGCAGTCCTAACCACAAGTAACTGGATAAGTGGATAGTAAAGGCACATTTACCCTGAGGTTGCTCTGATCTTGTGTGTAATAGTTGTTCATTTATTTACGGATGCTATCGGTGCTTGGGTTGGGTTACATGCAGACTAGTGGTTTGGAACCAGTGTGATATTCTTCCTGAAAAACCAGTTACAGTGTCATCAGAGATAGTGCGCTGTACAGCTATTCGCACACCAGCACACTAAGGATGCCTTAAAACGTTGCCTACTTAGGCAGCTCACTTGTTTTTTGCCTTTCCTCCATCAGAATGAACCAAGAAAAGATGAGACGCCATAGAGAAACCATCATCCCGCCTTCTGAGCCTAAAAGCCCCAACAATGGGGTCAAAGGTCGTGTGGCAGCTACAGAAATAAAAGGTAATACACATATTGTGTGCACACTCTGTGTATTATCACTCTGAGTTACAGTAAAAGCATTGATACTTAATACTCTCTCTTTGTGTATGTGTCAAAGATGAGATATTGCCGCTGGATCCTGAGTCCAGTATTAAACTCGCCCAGCGCATTGAGAAGGATGTGGTGAGTGCTTATGTCTCGCCGTAACATTGGATATCACACAAACACACACATCTAAAACACACTGAAGCATTGAGTGTACCAGATAAGTGGTTTCATCAATCGAGACATAACTCAGGCCGTGTGTATTCACTCAGTGTGTGTTACTTGTTTACCTGGCTATAAATTGAGTTCAGATTTGCTCCCAGAAGTGAACTAAATCTGACAAAACTCTGGGGATATTCTTAATCTGACTCATAGGAAAGACAAAGCACAAATGAGAACATTAATATCGCAGTTGTTTCTTCTAGACAGCAACAAGTTTACATGTTGAAAAAACTGTGAAAAAACACCTGTCATTTCACACATCTTTGCTAAGAGTTTTAGAAGAGATCTCAACAATGTTTCAAACTGCGCTAAGATTCCCCAAGATACCAAAGTCTGCCATCAAATGTGAAAGACCTCAAAATGAACTCAAACATTTCTCACCAATTTCTTCCAAGACCAATTATCTTAGCTATGTTATCCACACAACACACTTACTTTATTTCAACAATTGAATTTTTATTTTCTATTTTTTATTTCTTGTAAGGCATTTTAGGAGAAACATCTGAGACAAAATCGATAATTTTTTTGTGGGGGTGAGGTTGGGGTGATTATTCATAAATAATAATTATAAATCATATTTAATTATAAGAATGATTATAAATATAATAAATATAATTATTACATTATAATAATGCAAATTATTATATATTACACACATACATAATTATATATATAATATCATATTATATATATATATATAAATGAATACTATTATATTATAAATACATAACTGTCTGTCTGTCATATATATATATTGTAATAATTATAAAAACATTATAATAATTAAATTATAATAATACCATTATTATCTATAAAGTATTTAAATATATATTACATATAATACTACGTGTGTATATATATATATAATTGATTTTAATCTATTATATTTATATTATCTAACTGTATATCTATCTTTAATATATAATTATAATTACTATAAATATTGTGTCTGTCTGTCTGTCTGTCTGTCTGTCTATCTATCTATCTATCGAGAAGTTTTCTATTAAGAATAGGGTTAACCTGTAGTAAATATGGTTAGTTTTATATACAAACAATAGACATCTGTGGTTTATCCTCATTTAGATAGCAAAGTAAATGTGTTTGTGTCCCTTAGCAAATCCTGAACTGTTCTTTGGATGACATTGAGCTTTTCGTGTCACGTCTTCATAAAGCAGCTGAAGCTTTCGCTCAACTCAACCAGCGCAACAGGAGCAAGAAAAACAAGAAGAGAGGACCAGCAGGTACAGCACATATTCACTGGCTGCTAAGAAAGGGATGAACTATGATCATTTACCACCCCCTCATTTTGGTCCAAACTTTTCTGTGGAACACAAATGGAGATGTTAGGCAGAATGTTTGTCTCAGTCACCATTCACTTTCATTGCATCTCTTTTCCATACAATGAAAGTGAATGGTGACTAAGGATAAGCATCTGCCAAATCACATTCATGCACTTAAGCTCTTATTTTATTGGAAGAAGTCTGATGGTATATTTATACATTTAAATGCTTTGATACTCAAACATGATTCTCATGAGGCTTGTGTGTTTCAGAGGGGATGTTGACTCTACGAGCCAAGCCTCCTTCAGAAGCCGAGTTTATTGACTGTCTTCAGAAGCTGAAACTTTCTTTCAACCTGCTGGTGGGTTTATAATTTCACTCACTAATATCCCACTCTGTCCCTAAACTTAAAACTAAATTATTTTCATTTTAGTTTTAGTTTTTTTGCAACAAACATTGATTTGGTCTAAGTGGTTTGAAATTAAATTTAACAAAATTAACAAAAATAATTTTGTTGACTTTGTGCGCCCTCTACAGGCCAAACTGAAGAAGCACATTCAGAACCCCACTGCTTCAGAGCTTGTACACTTCCTGTTTGGACCCCTTGAAATGGTGAGGAAATGTAGAAATAAATACATTTCACCTGCCACTCTGCTGATTGTGTGAAGAGCACAAAAAATAACTTCAACAAGTTTACCTTTACAGTCATTTAGCAGATGCTTTTATCCAAAGCGACTGCAGTATAGGACTGGCAAGTTCTCACAGTGGCTGATGTAGTAAAGATGCTCGCACAGAAGAAAGACAGACAAGGATTTATTTTATTTATTTTTTTTTTACATTAAGTGCATGTTAAGTGCATGTTAAGTGCAGTGGTAAGTGCATTTAGTGTGGATTGGTTAAGTGCTCATTGAACAGATGTGTTTTCAGCTGGTTCTTGAATGTAGAGAAGGTAACAGCAGACTGTGTGGAGGTTGGAAGTTCATTCCATCACAGAGGAGCAGAGAAAGTGAACGATTGTGACAGAGACTTTGAGGCTCTATGTGATGGGACCACTAGGCGTCACTTGTTTGTAGAGCGCAGAGAGCAAGTTGGAGCATAGACCAGAAGAATTGGATTGAAGCAAGAGAGTGCTTCTCCGGGCTGTTCTGGTTGGTGTTAGTGTAGTTGAACCAAGATGAATAAGTGAGGTTGTGGTCAACAGATGGGTTGGCTGGGATCATGAGGAGTTCTGTCTTGGCAAGGTTGAGCTGAAGGTGTCGTTCCTTCATCCAGGACGAAATGTCTGAGAGGCAGGCAGAGATACGAGCTGAGACAGTAGGGTAAATAGGCTGGAACGACAGTTAGAGCTGCGTATCATCTGTGTAGCAGTGGTAGGAGAAGCCATGTGCTTCAATGGCTGGTCCGAGTGATGTTGTGTACGTCGAGAAGAGGAGGGGTCCAAACACTGATCCTTGAGGTACCCCAGTGATCAGCTGGTGTGTCTTGGACACCACTACTCTCCAGGAGACCTTGAACGATCTACAAGTGAGAGATTACTCAAACCATCCAAGCGTAATTTCTGTGATGCCCAGGTCAGAGAGGGTGAACAGGAGGATCTTGTGGTTCACTGTGTCGAAGGCAGCAGACAAGTCAAGGAGGATGAGGGCGGATGATTTGGAGTTAGCTATCGTCAGTCGCAGGGTTTCAGCTACAGACAAGAGGGCAGTCTCTAGACAAGTTGACCAGTTATATAAGTGGTGAAAATGTATTATGTGTGTTGTGTTTGTGAATTCAGATCCTGCAGAATTGCGGCAGTCCCGATCTTATGCGTGCAGTCATCTCTCCTCATCTATCCCGGGACACAGTGGACTTCCTGAGAGGACATCTGACTCCTAAAGAAATTACCATTTTTGAGCTGCTCGGAGATGGATGGACACGACCCAGGTACTGTTGTGAATTTTTGTTTATTTTATTAATTTGCTTGTTGGTCATTATTCAATTTATTTTCAGGGTATATTGTGTTTGGAGTAAATATTGTTTGAATAATATATCACACAACTAGTGAAAAATGCTTTTTTACAATTTTGCTTGCATTTCATTAGTGATATTACTTATACAAAAGCTCAGTTGTATGTCTAATTCTGTTTGGAGTATTATTCGGATTTGGAGTATAATGTTCCCTTCTGTGCCTTAGAGCCGACTGGCCGAAAGATCAGTGCGCTCCTCTCTATGTCCCAAAGTTCCGGAACGGTTGGGAGCCGCCAGTGGAACTGTTCCGCACGTCACCATGGGAGACGGAATGCATGGGGATGCCGAGGTCCCCAGTGCAATCAGAATACAGGAAAGAAGAGGTGAGAGAGAGACATGTGTGTTTGTTGATTTATGTCACTGTACATAATTTATTATTCTGTAAACCACACATTCATGGACATCACATTTTTCCCTCTTTTTTCTCTGTCAGTTCTTTGGATCACAACCATCACCCTTGTCAAACGGGTGAGCTTGTCCTACTCTCCTGACAAAGAAGGACCTTGAAAATCCCAATAAGAACCACTAAACCAAAAATAAGATTTGGTCTATAGCACAGGACTTTTAACTGTAAAAAAGCCTGAAATACCAGGGACTCTTATTTTGAAAAGTCTGCCAGCTCAGGCAAAAACATAAAGGAAACAAAACACTCACTCTTAAATCATCTACAATGTATTACAATATAAACACTATAAAGTAAACATGAATATGTTGGCTAATAATGAATGTATGAGCAGTAATTCATCAATAGTAGATTATCAGCAGAAAATATTTATTTATTTTCTCTATGGACACCGTCAGTCAAAATAACATGGACTTTTAACATGAACTTATGATTAATATATATATCTACTTAACAACAAAACCTATTCAGAGTGCTCGTTTATTATAATCTTATAAAAGGAATAATAATAAAATATATATATATATATATATATATAAGTTACTATTGGCTTAATCAAGATAATCAATAGTACTAAAAATAACCATCGGCCCCGATATATTGCTAATATCGGTCGACCTGTAGTTAAGACGTTAGCGGGATTGCCATTGGATAATAACCACAAATATAGTGTAAACTAAGTGTTAATTTACTCATTCACTCTCAGTAAATTGTATTCAATCATATACACTGAGATTATATCAGCAATTGGCAACCCTGTTCTTTAAATATTGTCATTGGCCATTGGAAATCCTATATTGGTATAAAATGTGTAAAATTGTTATAAAAATTGCTTATTCATAAAACTGATCCTGGAAGCTGACTGGTTGATACAACACTTCATTGTTCAATATTAATAAATTACATATCATTTTAATGACAATTTGTTTTTGAATATGCCTATAATGTATTATTAATAGGGCTGTCTTACTGAATTAATTACCTGACATGGCGATAATTAGATGAATTAATTGCAATTCATTGCATATAATTTATTTTTATAAGAAAGGCCCTTAGATAACAATAATTATGTAATGATTCAGTACTGTAATTATAAATATATCATATATGTTATAAAATAATTATTCAGATAATTAAAATGCATAGAAGTCAACTTATTATTTATTTTCATAAGATTAAGCATAAGACAATCATTGGCCTACAATCCACAGCAATCCATTTTGTAATGGAATTCATCAATCTGTCCGAGATAGATTTATATAAGGGCTTTTCTACTGTTGCATCAATACACATGTGTCATACGGATGCATCTCACTTTTGCTGCATCATAAACACAACGTTTTTAGGTCACTGAGTCAAGTTAAACTTAGTTTGAAACTTAGAAAAACACATTTGGAGATCCCTGCATTCAGAATTAAGCTCTGCCCAGTGTGTTGCGTGTACAGCTGGAGTTTCGCTTACTGCCCCCTGATGAAAACAGGTGGTACTTCAAGCTTGAATTTTTTTCTGATGGTAGGAATATTCCTTATAAATTAATTGCATACATTTTTTTAATGCATAATGAAAAAAAAAAATGATATGTATATAAATATCGCAATTAATTAATACATTAAATGGAGTAAATTAAATAAAAAAAAAAGTAATGCATAATTTTAAAAATATATAAGTATATGTGTGTATATTTATATATATCACAATTAATTAATGCATTAAATCGACATCCCTAATTATTAAACATTAAATAAAATATTTGATTATGTTGTAACCATTTCTAAAAGCAGTCAATTTGATATGTGAATATATTTACAATATTAGACGGCCTCAAGTGCCTTGTTGCTTAAATATGATCTAAAGATTTCTCCCTGACCGGCTCTCACTTTTTCAGTTCTTACTCATCGACTCCTGCTGCTCGCAAGTACGCAAAGATCCGCTACCACTTTGTGGCACGTAACGCCAACGAGCTTTCAGTGCTACAGGAAGAAATTCTAGAGGTATGATGATTGTGATTTACAGTATGTGCTGTTTTTACCTATGCTGAAGCTGTGTGCTGTCTTACGAAAGATGTAATAATGTGTATCTTTGTGTTAAGGTGTTGGAGGATGATAAACAGTGGTGGAAGTTGCGGAACAGAAGCGGTCAGTCGGGTTACGTGCCCTATAACATCCTGGATGTTGTGAAACTAGAGGATCCTCAAGCAATGGATGACCCTCCCTACAGTCCGGTAACAGCTGCACAGATACACACACTAAAACGGCAGAGAGTTTGATTAAAAGGAACATTATCCATCCCTGCAAATGCTTATTTATTTTTCTCTCTTGTTGTCACACAGTCATACAGAGGACAGTCACCCTCAAGTTCACTGGGTAGTGAGAAAGACGGTGAGTTATTAACATAATTCATCATTTTTCACAACAAACATGGAAAGAGCTTTATCGAAATGGTAAAATCTAATCCAATCTGACGGGCTTTACGCTGTTTTTACAAGCTCCCAAGAATTTGTTTGGGAAGTTCATGGTGTTAAATGTGGTTTTGAGGAATATAGTTGCAAACAAAGGAGCACGACGATGTATTCTGCATTGTTTTTGGAAGTATATGCAATTTCAGATTTACCCTATTGTGTCACGTCAACAGTGTTCATTTTTACACCGTTTTTTGTTTGAGTCGTACTTTTAGTATTTTGACAAAAATGCCCTTCAGAATTTTGTCATATTCATTAACTTAAGTCAGTTTTACTCTGATTAAAATTACATATAATTTTAGTCAATGAAAAAAGTAATTTTGTAACAGACCAACCAGTTTTTTATTTGATCAAACATATAAAGATACAAAAACACACAACTGTCCTTGTTGTGAAAACCTGAGCTCTTGAAATAAAATTATTCAGGCTTTAGAGGCCGTGTAATATTAAGCCAATTTTGGAAATTGCATTGCGTGTGGCAGGTTTTAAATGAAATTCACAATGCAAGTTCAACTTAGTTCAAGTTCACCCATTCATTCGCTTCATTGTCTGTGCAGATGTAAGTTGTAATATACCTTATACAGTACTGTGCAAAAGTCTTAAACACATAAGATGTTTCACAAAAGCATTTGTCTTAAGATGGATATTTATATCTTCAGTTTTAGTGTGTCAAAAGGAAATATAAATGTTAGACTCTCAAACATGACTTTTGCAAATAGAAATGATTAGAATAGAAGAACAGGGAGCCCTGCAACAGATGTCATGACCCCCACAGAGACCCCCACTGGACATCGAGTCAGTCTCAGATTACATAAAGAGACAGAAGCAATTGAGACAGCCGAAATAGACAGAAGAACTGTGATGAATTCTCCAAGAAGCTTGAAACAACCAAGATAAACTGTGTCCAGGTGTAAGTAGGGGAATTGGGGCTGTTAAAGGCAAAAGTGGCCACACCGAATATTGATTTAGCTTTTTTATGTTTACTAGACTTTGTTTGATGTTAACTGATAGATGAAGACTATTTATGTCATTATTTTTGAAGACGTCCTCAATATGCAACATTTTTCACAAGTGCCTCAAACCTTTGCTCAGTGCTGTATGAGCCAAAACATTATGACCACCTGCTTAATATGCTGTCGGTCCTCCGAGTGCCCCCAAACAAGTTCATATTTTGCATTTAAGTTAAAATGATCGTCATGATGCGTATTTTTTGTTTCGTCTTCATTAGCATTGATAAAATAAAAAAACACTTTGTCTGTGTAAGTGGGCAGTTTTTGGTCAGAATAAGCTGCAAAGTCATTCAGACTTTATGTTGAATGTCAAAAGTCTGGCTACATGAGCATTATTGTTCTGTCTCAGGTCACACTCACCAGATGGATAAAGTCAATGATGAGCTGCTAATGTTGATCACCAGCAACAAGGTTAATCCGGCCACGAGGAACTTCAAGGTGGAGCGACAATCTAGCTCCTCCATCCCGCTGTCCTTCGACTCCAGTCCCGACCAGGTCACCACCTGGCTCAATTCCAAGGGCTTCTCAAAACCGTAAGTCTTAATAAAACGTGCGGTTATGTGTGGAGGTTTAATCAGCTTTACTCATGAGACAAAATTGTTTCTAGAAGTTAGTCATATCTGACCAAACCTCCGCTTGGGGATATTCTGGTAAATAAAAAGATATTTATAAATGAACAAAGTAATGTTTTTATTTGATTTAATTCAGGGTTAATGTGTTGGCATTATATTTAGCCTTATATATTATTCACTGTCACTCTCTGTTAGTACGGTGGACCGTCTGGGCATTCTGACAGGTGCTCAGATCTTCTCTCTGAATAAAGATCATCTGAAGGCCGTCTGTGGAGATGAAGGCTCTCGAGTCTACAGTCAGATCACTGTACAGAAAGCACAACTAGAGGTCAGCAACACAAACCAAAATATCAGCTTTAATACATTTTCGAAGCGAAGCAAAAATGCAACACTGGGCAATATGTTTTCCTAGATTTACACAATGGAGACTAGTAATCATAGTTGTTTACTGTACTCATGGTAGACTTAGTCAACTATATGACACAGAGATGGGTGTTTTTTTATTATTTTGATTATACCAGCAAATATACAGTGTCATCAATATCAATAGTCCTTATTAGTTTTAGCCTGTTTAACTCTGCGAGTCCAAAAGGGGGCGCTATGTCAAAAAGTTTACGCTTAAAATGTTCAAGTCTGGCATATGTGGTATCGTTTGAAAGATTAGAATCTGACATTTTCAGAGATAACAATCACTTCTGCATTCATGTTATATAAAATAACAAAATAAGGCCTGAAAACAGTTGTGTCGCAAATCAGCGCCACCTAGAGGTCATGTGGTAGAAATATTAATATAAATGTAAAAGTCTTTCAGATAGCACAACAAATCGTATATCTAACGAAAGCTTTCATTGTCAGGAGTGCGACTGTTCTGTTTATTTTGTTGCCCGAATACCACAGTTTGAAAGATGATATCTCCAAGTCATCAAAAACAAACATCACTGAAAAAACAACCCCGATCACTGCTTCTGTAAGCCCCAAAGAGCCAAACACTTTCAATTTACTTTTTAATTTTGGAATGCCCAATTCCCACTACATACTAGGTCCTCGTGGTGGCGCGGTTACTCACTGTGGACAAGTCTCGGTTGCCTCCGCTTCTGAGGCCGTCAATCCGCACATCTTATCACGTGACTCATTGTGCATGACATCGCAGAGACTCACAGCATGTGGAGGCTCATGCTACTCTCCACGATCCACGCACAACTCACCACACGCCCCATTGAGAGCGAGAACCACTAATCACCACCACAAGGAGGTTGCCCCATGCGACTCTACCTACCCTAGCAACCGGGCCAATTTGGTTGCTCAGGAGACCTGGCTGGAGTCACTCAGCACACCCTGGATTTGAACTCGTGACTCCAGGGGTGGTAGTCAGCATCAATACTCGCTGAGTTACCCAGGCCCCACCTTAGACAGTTTTCTAAACAAATTGCCATTTTTTTATTGTCCAGAACAAAATATGCAGCCAGCAAGACAAGCTTGCTAAACAAGTCATTGAAAACATGTTATCGACTATTGATGATAAAAGGGGAGGATCTCAGCTTTTTAATGACAGTTAGATTGAGCTTCTAGTCCACTCAGAGGCCGAGATATTCAATAAAATTGAAACGGAAAATTAGACCAAATGTCTACTGATGTGGGGGCTAAAATCCACCTACATTTCAGATCCTCATTTTGTGAATGGAAGGTGATAAAGGAGAAATATTTTTTTCTAGTACTTACCTTTTGGCAGTTAGTCCACAGTATGTCTGAACGTTGAGCTTTTAAATTTGAGTGTGAAAAATTGCAGACGGCAGCCCAAAAATGCCCCAGGAAGAGGTTAAACAGTCAAAATTTGCTTCCATTTTGCTTCCTGCTTGTAATAAATTATTTTACACATACTTTTGTTGAATTAGGTTGTGAATTAAAAACTCACGGTCTAACAGTGGTGAATTTTTGACCAGCATAGAAATTTTGCTAAATTTTTCCGAAATTCACCCCAAAACAAAATATGCATAAAAATCATTGGCTGTGACCATGGAAATGTCCTAATATCTTTTCTTTGCCTTCTTTATCTCCATCAGAAGAGTCGAGGAGACTCAGAATTGCAGGAAATCATGAAGAAACGGCAAGAGAAAATCGAATCTTCCGCCAACTGAGTGCGCTCACGAGGATTGTCAGTCCAATATTCACCTGGTAACAGTAACGACTAGACCCTCTGAAAATAATGAACTTAGATGACATGCTGTAGATTCAGCCACGCTGCCGACCAAATGCTGACCTAATCCAATATATTTATACAATTGTATATTTTTTGTTGCCGTTTTTTATTATCAGTGTATGTACGGACCTTACTGTAATTTATCCACAGAAATTATTGCATTTTATTCATGCTGGAAAACTCTTGTAAGCTTATCAACTCTTTTATCGTATGAAAGCAAAGTATGGGTGAATCTCGTCATCTCAGCCAAAAAAAACAAATTTTTTGATGACATTATTTTCATTGCAATTAAGCAATTGTGCGTCATTCCTGTAATATACAATGATTTGACTTGATATATCATATTTGTTTTCAAAGTTCTGAGATTTTGGTGAGAAATGTGCTTAATTGTCATGAAAATGTCACAATGCAAACAAAATTAATGGTTCTAAAAAACTTTAATCAAAATATAATTAAATTGTTTTTCCTTTTGAGGTTTGGGGTGAAATATGATCTGGACGTGTTCTTGACAGGTTCACAAACCTGCAAAACACACAGAATTTGTGTCCATAAGGGGAGAGTGAATGTTGTATAGGGGTTTTGATGCATGTGTCTCTTTCCAAAAGAAATATGTCGCACTGCATATGTAAATAACATGCTTAATCTAGTCTTTACATGCATGTTCTAATGCTGATCATTATCACAAATGAATGACGCGAGAACAGTAAATTTATCTACTGGATTTGTGTGCATCTTTTTTCCTCTTGAAAATGAGTTTTTAATCTGTTTTATAAAGAGCAAACAACAACGGCAAAACAACAAAACATTTTGTAATCTTTATTTTTGTCATGTTTTCCAGTGAAGCTTATAAGCTTGGATGGGCCCTACGGCGGGGCGGGCCCGCGAGACAAAGATGAATTATCAAACTATTACTACAGTCTTGATGAACACAAAATAGGTGTTGTTTGAAAGTTTAGAAGCTCTTCTTTCCAATGCATGTAAGCATTATGACCAAAACTGAACAAGTGCTTTAAAATGGTCCGTTTTTATCATTTATTTAAAAGAAATTGCTCTGCACATTTTATTGTAATCTGTAAAAACATCAGACTGATCAAAAAGCCATGTGTCATATGTTGTTAGAAAGCTCTCGAAGAGTAGAATACAACCAGCCTATTTGTTTACCCACAGACAAAAACACACTTGAGTAATAGCTAAGTATGTCTTTGACACACGTTACATGTAAACATGTGTTGCTAATTTGCTGCGTTTTCGCTTATAACTTTACGAAACAGATCTTAAAATCACAATTATTTAGAGGAGGTGATTATCTTTAAAACGAGATGTAATTGGATGCATAGATCATTAGAGAATCCACACGAAGCACAGTTTGCACACATGCACATAATATGCTATCTGGCTATAAACACGTTAACATTCCTGGATCAAATAACTTAATCGGAAATGATGTAGTATTTTGTCTAGCATCATGGAACACTAAACCAATCGTATTAGGATTCAGATTGCTGCAAACAGACTTGGAAGTCATCCAGATATGGGCAGAGAGGATCGCTCACTGTAATTACATATGGTCACCACTAGATGGCGCCACTTACATGATATAGACTCAATGATGACTCAAATGACACAGAATGATACTCATTCTGTGAAATCTCATTAAAATCATGTCCGAATTCTTTTGAGAGAGAGCAAACCTTTAGTTATTGTTGTATTTGCATGTGTAATTACTTCTTATGTACAAGTTTTGGGTTTATTTGTTTGGATAGGCATTTTGATTGCTTTGTCGTATCAACACAAAATTGATACTCATGTACAGGTGACATGATTGGGAACAAAACAAAAGCAGTTTTTTCGGAGCCACCTTATTTACACCCTGAGATTTCAGAAAAATATGGGGAAAAAAAAGGTAAATTTTTGGCTCAGTTTTTTTTTGTTGTTGTTGTGATTTTTCAGTAGTTTCTTAGGCTGAGAGTCTGAGAATGTATAATCTGTATCACTAAAAAATGTGAAAAGTTTTCTTTACAACAATACCAAACACTTAAACCTCCTAGTTTTCTTTTACATTTACGCATTTGGCAGACGCTTTTATCCAAAGTGACTTACAGAGCCCTTATTACAGGGACAATCCCCCCGGAGCAACCTGGAGTTAAGTGCCTTGCTCAAGGACACAATGGTGGTGGCTGTGGGGATCAAACCAGCAACCTTCTGATTACCAGTTTACCAGTTATGTGGTTTAGACCACTACACCACCACCACTCATTGTTGTTGTTTTTTTGTCGAGTTATACGCCTTTAATTTTGGGTATCCCACAGAAACTGGAAATCTTTAAAAACCTTCAGAGCTTAAAGGGTTAAAATAAGATATATTATCTTGAAGCAATATTAAGATAACATTTTTTGGTTTTTAATTTTTTTAAGCATAGACCTCACTAATTTGTTAAATTCTTACAAATTTTAAATATGGTATGAGAAAAGCTTAATTCGAGACAAATTCTCTGAAAACAAGTCTTCTATCTTGAATTAGGTTTATTGTACTTACCTCTTTGGCAAATTGTATTTTCTTTTTTTAACATACGCCTCACAAATGTCTTTTTAATCAAATTTATGCTTAAAAAATGTCCGGTGTGCTAGACAAAATGTACTTAATTCAAGATACATTCTCTGAAAACAAGTCTTAATGTTAGCAAGTTAATTCATCTTGTTTTATTGATGTATTTTATTGGAAAACATGACAAACAACACTATGGTAATGATGGTCAGTACATTTATGGAGAATAGATATTTGGTTGCACAAAATAGTTAACTTTCACGAGGTTAATCAGAACGGAGATGCTTTTAAAAAAAGAGACTTGGGGCGAGTTCAGCGTTAATGCACAGATTAGATTTAATCAGAAATCCTCTCAAGTAGCGAGAAGTCATTAATATTCACATTAAACCTAAAGTACAATTAGAGGAAAGTTTAGTAGTTTTTGTCAAAAATGTTTGTTTTTTTCCAAAAAAATCATTGTATTGCAAATTTGAGAAATACTCAATTACTACTGACTAAAAGCCAAAAAAATTATACAAAATATTCAGTGTATCTACTGTAGCAACTACACAAATATATAATGCAGCAATTGTAATCCAGTAATCACGTGACTTTCGTGGACCTTCGCATACACGTACATTTAACCAAGCTTTATCAAGAATGATGCACATCTCTGATTACTCCCAAGAAACACATTCAAAGTGCCACAATTGCGCTTCAATCTCAGACTTCAAATAAGGTGCTAACAATCATTTTAGAGAACCGATTGACTCTTTTAGTACGATAATTCCTGATGTCTAGTGAACTAACCAATCACAGCCAGTCTCCTCGAAACGCCTCTGAAATGCTCACTCTGATTGGTGGATAACCTTCTGCTTCTAACTAGAGGAAGATGTTTTAATATGAAAGTGAGATGTTATTTGTGGAGGTAAGCGTCCAGCCAAAGCTCTCCGGATTTCTCCAGTGACCTGCCAAGAGAAGAACGGTTAGTTAGAGTTAGTGGAGAAGCATCTGCCGAATCTTATGCATTTAATTATTCATTTTGACTGTATATGTATCAGTTTGAAATTTCAGGCATGCGTCAATACCTGACAACATCTGCAAAGGCCCGGAACAAGGTCTTCTCCTGGTACTTAACGCCATATTTGTCACATAAAGCACGTACGTGAGGTGCGGCACGCCAGTAATTGTGCCGGGGCATTGTGGGGAAGAGACTGGTGGGAGAAAACAGGCCACAGTTCACAAAATTGCATAGCACAAATACTCACAGAACATCTACACCATTAAGGCCTGTTCACATACAGTAGATCTCAAATAATTGCCATGACGACATGCTAAAATGAAAGCGGGAAAAGTTGCCCTACAATGATGCAACGTTATTTTAGACACAAATTTAAAATTTTTTCTTTCTCTCGCCAACCAATAAGATATAAGGGTCATTGATAAATAAGGTTGTCGAGATGATAAAAATCTAGTTTAAAACACACGTGTCAAGTTCATAGATTTTTGTTTATATATTTGCTTCCATGTTGGTTTCATACATTTAAAAAATTGAATGACTTAATGACTAAATTGATTTTAAAATGTGGTGTAACCACCAAGTATGAGGTATTAAAATACTCACCTTGATCCTTAAATACACATGTATTGTACATCTTAATCATTTAGTAAAAAAAAAAAGATTTCAAACACATTCTTCTATATATATATATATACACACACACACACACACACACACACACACACACACACACACACACACACAGTGGCAGGAATTAGCTGGTTTTCTGCATTAATTGCTCATAAAATGTGATCACACAAGTATAGACAACCCCAATGTGCTTATGCTAACAACACACAAGCAATTATATTTCATATCTTATTAGAACACATCCCGTTAAACATTCATAGTGCTGTGGAAAAAGTAAGTGAACCCCATAGGCTAAAGAAAACAACTAAAGCTAATTAGAGTCAGGAGTTGGCAAACCTGGCATCCAATTAAGGAACGAGACTGGAGGTGTGGGTTTGAGCT
Organism: Xyrauchen texanus; assembly: GCF_025860055.1. Classification (NCBI taxonomy): domain Eukaryota; kingdom Metazoa; phylum Chordata; class Actinopteri; order Cypriniformes; family Catostomidae; genus Xyrauchen; species Xyrauchen texanus. The sequence continues at coordinate 24,769,658 of NC_068321.1, read as the reverse complement.
ACTTTGACATATAAAAAGCACTCAAACATTTTGAGTTTGCTATTCACTAAAAGCATTTTCTGACGTGGACCATGCCTCTCTCAAAAAGATCTCAGAAGACCTACAATCAAGATTTGTCGCTTTGCATAAGGTGGAAAGGGTTACAAAGTTATCTTGAAGAGATTAGATATTCATCTGTCCACAGTTACACAAACTGTCTATAAATGGAGACGATTTAGTACTATAGGTGCTCTCACTAGAAGTGGCCGTGTAGCCAAGATGACTTAAAGGGCACAACGCAGAATGATCAGTGAGGTAAAAACCCAAGAGTGACAGATAAAGACTTGAAGGAGTTAACATCTCTGTTCATGAGTCTACTATACAGAAAACATGAAACAGGCATGGTGTCCATGGCAGGACATCACGAAGGAAGCCGCTGCTGTCCAACAAAATCATTGCGGCACACCTGAAGTTTGACAAAGACCATCTTGACACTCCACAACGCTACTGGGAAAATGTTTGTGGACTGATGAAACAGGTCGAATTGTTTTGGAAGAACATGCAGCACTACGTATAGCATAAAAAGGGCACCGCATACCAACGTGAAAACATCATCCCAATGGTGAAGTACGGTGGAAGGAGCATCATGATTTGGGGCTGCTTTACTGCTTCAGGACCTGGATCGCTTGCCATCATCGAGGGAAAAATGAATTCCCAAGTTTATCAAGATATCCTACAGAATAATGTCAGGGTGGCTGTGCGCCAGCTGAAGTTCAGTAAAAGTTGTGTCATGCAGCAGGACAGTGAATCTAAACATCAAATAAATCCACAACAGAATGACTTTTGGAGTGTCTCATTCAGAGCCCAGACCTTAACCCAATATAGATGCTGTGGAATGACCTCAAGAGAGCCGTTCACACCAGATGTCCTAAAAATATGATTCCTTCTGAACATTGAGCAGGTTTAATCCGCAGCTACCGGAAACACTTGCCTGAGGTTATTGCTGCCAAACGAGGATCGACCAGTTATTAGATTCATGGGTTCACTTACTTTTTCCACAGCACTGTGAATGTTTAATGGGATGTGATCAATAAAGACATGAAAGATTATAATTGTTTGTGTGTTGTTAGCTTAAGCACATCTTGTTTGTCTATACGTGTGACTTTGAAACGGCTAATTCCAAAGGGTTCACATAATTTTTCCTTTATTTTTTGCTTTGCTTTTTTGGAAACATGACAACAGAATGGCAGAATGTGCCTGTGCTTTACATCAACTGACTTTGATTTAGGTGACAAATGTTTTTTTGCTTTACTTACTGGTGCTCGATCTGATAGTTGAGGTGTCCGCTGAACCAGTCGTTAAAGAAGGACGGTTCAATGTTGCAGGTCGCTTCCAGCTGAACGAAAGAAAACAAGTTACTGTAAAGCACACCAGAGCCATTTTTGGGTGAAATATCCCTTTAAGTGTTTGATCAAGGGCACATTGTTCACAGTTCATTGATTGTCCCTTTCAATTACCGGTCCGGACCTTTTTATAAATATTAGTGAGGAAGTACCTGCATATTCAACCAGTCGTGGTGTTTCTCGTAGTCGATGTTCATGGGGATGTGGCTCATCTGGGTCACCCACACAAACCAGTGACTCTCCAAGAACCTGCAGGACAAAGCAAACACAGGAAATATTCAGCTGATGGCTGTCATGTGGACTTTGTCCAAGCAACATCATGGTAATACTATGGCACCTTTTGTAAGTGAGTGAGTATATTTGCATATCAAGTGAATGAGGGGTGGTACAGCGATGTATCAGATGCTATGGCACATGTTCGGAAAAACAAAAAACATGGTATTACCTCCCTTCCACATCACACACACACACACACACACACACACACACACACACACACACACACACACACACACACACACACACAAAGACAAAGATCCCCCATTTAGCCTTAACAGACTGTAGGGGCAAGTGCTGTTAGCGAGCACCTATGAAGGCCGGAACGGTACACAAGGGGGTGGCCAGCACCACACCCGACCACCTTTGTCTCCCCAGTGGCGATGTTTTACACACCGCACCAGGTACTCATTTTAGGCTGAGTCAACCAAGGGGAGGCCCGGGACCGGTTCAGATAATCGTCACTGGTGCTGGCCATGAGCGGGAATCGAACTCGGGTTGCCAGGTTCGCACTAACCGCTACACTACTGCCACACACACACACACACACACACACACACACACACACACACACACACACACACACACACACACACACACACACACACACACACACACACACACACACACACACACACACACACACACACACACACACACACATATGTTGTGTTTCCATGTTTTATGGGGACTTTCCATAGACATAATGGTTTTTATACTGTACAAACTTTATATTCTATCCCCTAAACCTAACCCAACCCCTAAACCTAACCCTCACAGAAAACATTCTGCATTTTTACATTTTCAAAAACATAATTTAGTATGATTTATAAGCTGTTTTCCTCATGGGGACCGACAAAATGTCCCCACAAGGTCAAAAATTTCGGGTTTTACTATCCTTATGGGGACATTTGGTCCCCACAAAGTGATAAATACACGCTCACACACACACACACACACACACACACACACACACACACACACACACACACACACACACGCTCACACACATACATACACACACACACACACACACACACACACACACACACACACACACACACACACACACACACACACACACACAACAGGGTATTAGCATGGTAAATGCCTGAATAAAATATGGTATTACAGCAGTAAATGTCCTAAAAAAACATGGCATTTGCATGGTAAAAGCCCCAAAACCATGCAAAACGTCCAAAAACAAATGGTGTACACAACAACAACAACATGGTTTTACCATGGTAAATACCCCCTCTGCCACTACATGCCCAAAACAACATGTCAGAACAAAACCCCCATAGTATTACAATGGTAAATGCCCAAAAAACATGGTACATATCTGAATATAAACACATGGTATTACCACAGTAATTACCTAAAAACATGGTATTACCTTCCCTCCACACACACACACACACACACACACACACACACACACACACACACACACACACAACATGGTAAATGCCCCCAAAACACTAAACATGTCCAGAAAAAAGCATGGTACATGTCTGAATAAAACATCCATATTACCATGGAAAATGCCCTAAGCAAACATGGTATTACTACAGTAAATACCCCAACCCCCCAACCCACCCACACACACACACACAAACAACATTTCAAATATTTCCAAAAAATAATAATATTACCATGATATCAAGTATATCTGGAAAATAAATTGTATTATCACAGTAAATGTTCTTATAATGTCTCAAAGGATTACATGAAACACAGTACATGTCCAAAAAGTCATGGTAATACTATGGGATTTTTATAAGTGTAAAGATGTTTTTTCCCCAACAAATGAATAAAATGTCCTTGAAATGAAGCGATATATCTGTAATATCACATCTACAATAAAAAAACAATGTAGTAAATGATCTTTTGTACCTGATGGCATTAAACAGCAGCACTGCTCCAAACAACCCATAAAACTGTGTGAAACACAGCAGGTATCGAATGTAATAACTAACACACCACAAAAAGTCCTAAAAAAAGACAAAAGAAAGGAAAAAGTTAGAAAAACATTTACACCCATTATAGAGCCCACACCTCTCATTTCAACGTCACGGCAACCTACCACCCAAAGACCATGTGCGATCATATTTTGAATTATCTGGAATTGGAAATAGACCGGAATAAGGAGAGGTGGTCCGACTGAGAGAGAGAGAGAGAGAGAGAGGCGTTCAACATCAACACAACACATGTACATTTTGACCAATAGCAGCCGCTGTCACATGTACCGACTTACTGAAGAAGAAGTATTTGTGCTGATAATTGTAGGGCAGATTCTTGATCTTTTTAATCCCGTACTGTGATAAAGAAAGAGAGATGAATGTGTCATGTCAGATTAGAGAAAGAGTTTCTTTCTATCTGAATGGTCTGTCATTACCTCCACAGGCTGCACATCTCCCAAAACAAATGCATTGAGCATGTTGACGTCTGGGTCTTTTTTGAACACGTTTGGTTTAGCGTGATGCTGGAAGTGACGATGGTTCCACCAGCCCGCCGACGCGCCCTGTGAACAAACACACAAAAGCATGTTTGAAACATATACCAGTTGAACTGACTACTGAACTACAGTACTGTCATTTACTTGGTGGGTTATTTATATATTAGTAAAGCATCACTCTTACTATTGCTCATATGTGGTATAAACACTGTAACAGTTTCTAGTGGCTGATTGCTGTTAATGCATTGGATATTGCAGAAGAAAGACTGAAGTATATGTTTGTTGGTACCTTCAGGTGTCCGATGACAAATTTGTGCACCAGGTGATTCCATCGAGAGGTTTTAAACACAGAGAGATGACCAAAGTCATGCTGCAACCATCCAGCCTGGGACTAGAGAGAGAATAAAGAAAATAACATCTATTTTCATATTTTTTTATAAATATTTTTAACAGTATAAAATAATTATATATATATATATATAAATGATATGTTCATATTTATTTAGCTCATATATATAGTTCAAAATAATGTACAAATTTTTTGGATAAAAACAATATTATTTTTAAATATATATATATATATAATTAAAATTGTACAAACATAATTTAACTTTTTATAAATATAAATTTGTATTTATATCGTTTGTGTATATAGTTAATATTTTTAATAATAATAATATTTTTTAAATATATATTTTAATATAAATTGGTAAATAATTGATATTATTTTTAACTATGTATATATATTTAAAAAATATATTTGTAATTTAAAAACTTTTATATATATGTACACTGGCAGCCAAAAGTTTGGAATAATGGACAGATTTTGCTCTTATGGAAATAAATGGGTACTTTTATTCACCAAAGTGGCCTTCAACTGATCACAATGTTTGTCAGGACATTAATAACATGAAAAATTACTTTTATAATTTGAACAAAATGTTCAGATCTTCTTAAACTACTTCAAAGAGTTCTCATCAAAAATCCTCCATGTGCAGCAATGACAGATTTGCAGATCTTTTGTCATTCTAGCTGTCAGTTTGTCCAGATACTCAGGTGACCTTTCACCCCACACTTCCTGTAGCACTTGACCTTTCACCCCACACTTCCTGTAGCACTTGACCTTTCACCCCACACTTCCTGTAGCACTTGACCTTTCACCCCACACTTCCTGCAGCACTTGTCATAGATGTGACTGTCCTGTCGGGCACTTCTCACGCACCTTACAGTCTAGCTGATCCCACAGAAGCTCAATGAGGTTCAGATCCATAACACTCTTTTCCAATTATCTGTTGTCCAATGTCTGTGTTTCTGTGTCCTCAAAACAACGATTAACTGACGAGTTTCTAGAGAAAGCTGTTTCTGTTTTTGCCTTTTTTGACCTATTATTGACCTTAAGACATGCCAGTCTATTGCATACTGTGGCAACACAAAGACGATATTAAGCTTCATTTAACGATGCGGAGGGGCGTTCTGTTCTGTACTTTTCCACCACCTTAGTTATCGGTATAGTCAAAATACACTATCTGTTGAATATATACAGTATAGTTAAAAAGTGTGCTGCTCTTTTCATCAGGACTTAATGATAAATGATTATATCAAACCAAAGTGAGTCTGTGATACTGTACCTGTGCGGTGGCCAGTAAAACAGCAACAATGGCAGTGTTCATCCAACCGGTTCCCAGGTACCACACCATCAGCAGAGCAACAGCCTCCAGGAGCAGGATGTGAGCCAGGTGTAAGATGAAAAATAGAGGTTGTGTTTTGAAACAGCCCTCAGCCTCCATACGCTCACGCAGGGCTCGGAAATCCTCCACAAGGGCAGCCTGAGAGAGAGACACATGGGTTTAAATAATGAGCGGTTTGCTTCCACTTTATACCCCTTTCATAGCCCTGAAAACATAACAGATGCTTGTAAGTGTGTTTTTGCTGAGGATCAGGGTCAGGGGTCACACTCACATTTTTCTGCCGGTCTTGACTGGGTTCAGACGCCTCCAGCTCCCCGATTAACAACGGCTTCATGTATTTCCTCACCAGCTGAAGGTCTGGATGAAATGCAGTATACGCCTCCTATCACACAAGATTAAACACACATAAACTCTATTTTATTCTTATCTGAATCTATTACAATCACATTGTTTTTAAACTCTTTCGATGCATCTCATAACCTAGTAAGCTGCCAACCTAGACAGGAATTTTGGGCATCATATCATTGTGCAGGATTTACATAATGCCCAAAAATGCTGTACAATATGCATTATATTAGATATATTCTTCCCAATGCGCTCTAAGTCCTCATGGTGGAGTAGAGCTCAATCCGGGTATCGGAGGACGAATCTTAGTTACTCCGCGTCTGAGACCGGCAATCCGCGCATCTTATCACGTGACTTGTTGAGCGCGTTACCGCTGAGACGTAGCGTGTGTGGAGGCTTCACGCTATTCTCCGCGGCATCCACGCACAACTCACCACACGCCCCACTGAGAGCGAGAGCCACATTATAGCGACCACGAGGAGGTTACCCCATGTGACTCTACCCTCCCTAGCAACCAGACCAACTTGGTTGCTTAGGAGACCTGACTGGAGTCACTCAGCACGCCCTTGATTCAAACTCGCGACTCCAGGTGTGGTAGTCAGCATCAATACTCGCTAAGCTACCCAGACCCCCAATTTGATATTTTCTTTTTTATAACATACAGTATGTTACCTAATGATGCTGTCTAGGTAGGCAGCTCATTCAGTTTGGAGACACAGCCTTTGCATTATGTTATTCTATACAGTCTATATAATATTTATAGTGTTGCATTTTTATACCACAAAACAAAGTCTGTGCCTCAAAACCAAGTAAGTAGTTATGCCATTATTATGTGTCATTGCCCCCAAATAATGTAATAATATGGGCTAAATCTTATATAGACTATATTTCTGCAAAGGTTGCATCTAAAACCTAGTGAACTTCCTACCTAGACAGCATTCTTAAAGGGACAGTTCACCCAAAAGTGAAAATTCTCTCATCATTTACTCACCCTCATGCCATCTCTGAACACAAACAACGATTTTTATACTATTCCAGCTCTGTTGGTCCATACAATGCAAGTGAATGGTGGTCAGAAATTTGAAGCTAAAAAAAAAGAAAGAAAAGCACATAAAGGCATCTTAAAAGTAATCCAAAAGTGATTTAATCCATGTCTTCAGACAAGATATGATAGGTGTGGGTGAGAAACAGATCAATATTTATATCTATATATTTTTTATACCATAAATGTGAAAGTGAAAGTGGAGATTTATAGTAAAACAACACTTCAATATTGATCTGTTTCTCAACCACACCTATCATGTTACTTCTGAAGACATGGATGAAACAACTTGAGTCATATGGATTACTTGTATGCTGCCTTTATGTGCTTTTTTAAGCTTCAAAGTTCTGACCATCATTCACTTGAATTGCATGGACCAACAGAGCTGAGATATTCTTTTGTGTTCTACTGATACACATCTGGAGTAGGATGAGGGAATTTTCATTTTTGGGTGAAATATCCCTTTAAGCATGATGATGCCCAGCGATGCTGTCTAGGTAGGCAGGTCACTAGGGTTTGAGACACAGCCTTTGTTTTGCGGTAGACTGTAAAAGTTATTCCAGATTCGGTGTTTTACCGTCGCATCTTCTCCAGCATAGTGTCCGATGATCCTCAATCCTCCGGGATGTCGTTTCACCCACTGGCTCACATTATAAACCTTCCTGTCCACCACGATCCACTGATCGCCGTTCTTCGTGTGTTTCTGCACCTCCTCCCAGGTGTAAGTGCCGAACCTCCGATCGGTACCGGAGATTTGCTCCGTCTGCTGTCCTCCGCCGCCCATCACGGATCAAACTCTGGCTGCAAGCGTTTATTCCACTGCAAGACCTTTAATAACACCACACCTTAAAATAACAATAAAATAACAATTCTCAATATTTAATATAAATTCACATATTTTAGAAAAGTTGCAACTATGTAATTCAATTTTCATTCCTGCCCTTAAATATAGTCTTTCAAATATATTTAACTATAAAACTGTGCAATCATGATAGATAAAGATGCATACTATAGGCCTAATAATTTAAATTACATTTAGATAAATATAATAAATCAACCAGATTACAGTAGACTATTTTCATGCTCAAGCAATCTTTGTCTAGGAATGAGACAATGCACGCTTACGTAATCTCATTAATTATGCACAAGAAACCCGTATGAACTCGGCTCGTGCTGAAGTACACCTACTGAAAGATATTTCCTTATTTTGCATTTGTCACATCAGTCATCAGTTTTTACTTTGCATGACAAAATAACATGCATACAGGGATGCAGGCCCTAGTTTGCTTCTTTTTTTACATTCCAAATGAACAATAGTCGAGTAATACAATTAAATATTCGACAAAACTTTACATAAAATCAGATATATTTTTACTATTTAATTAAAATAACTTTAGTGATGTCAATACGCATCCTTTGTGTCACATTAGGCTATTATTAAGTAGAATACAAAGTGCACCTAGTTTGATGTTAAATAATTCACTCACCCTCTCGGCAGGTGTTTTAATCACACATACATTCAGTTTGTGTGAGATGAGAAAGAGAAGCTGAAAACAGGCGCAAACTGTCTTATACAGTCTCTCTTCATCACTTGTACTGCTGCTGAATTCCGAACAGATCATTCGAGCGCCACCGGCCAATCAGAGTGAACTCCGCGTCACTCTCAGGAACGACCAGCCAATGGGAAGCGAGAACGAAGTTTGGTGGGCGGGGCATAGATGGAGTTACTCTAGTTCGAGCCGGCAAACCACAATCAGGCTGTTACATATTTACGGGAAACAATAATGCTACGATATAATAAAATGCAACAATTAAGTATGAATTATTTTTAAAGTGACAATATAGGTTATATTTAACAAGTAAAAAGTACTCACATTAAATATTGCTAAAAGTGTTTTTGTATTAAATATGAGTCATAATTGACTGGGAAAATCTGCAAAAAAAAAAAAAAAAAAAAAAACAGTAATGCATTCACTTTTTCAGTAAAATAGTTACATTTGTTTTTAAAAATGTGTAAGTAAATAATATAGCCTACCTTATAATTTATGGTGACACCCCAAGTCCTGATACACGACACCATGAATTCTCAGTACACATTTCCAGCAATATTATGCAAAATTTCACAGGAAAAGAATCTGTTACTAGTTTATTTTTAATCAAAACATTTAAAAGTTCAGAAGGGAATCACTAGGCTGCTGACTTGACTGATAAACAACATATAAGATAAAGAAAAATACGAACTTTGGACTTTTCTTTGCAAAGAAAACTCAACAGAGATTTTGGATTTGAGATTATTTCTATAGCTGCTTTTTTGTCATCCGTATAATTACAATACACTATAATGTGTATTGTAATTTTTTTTTCTTTCTCTGATAAAGCTCATAATTGCAAATGATAAGACAATTAGATGCTCATAAATGTAGATGAAGGTACAAAGATAAAGCACATTATTTATTGTAGCTGGATCATTAATTCACAGTTTATTAAATGTGGAAAATTAGCAAAAATTAAAACTAGCTATACTTTAAAATATAATAATGATCTGGGAAATTCAAAATAATAAACATGTGCTCTTACTCATACTGTTGTAGCTTTTAAAATAATAATTTAGGACACAGTCATATAGCTCGCATTTGAACAGAAATAATAATAAAAAATAATGAATTCATTAACATTTTCAATAAACATGTCATCCTGACCTGAAACAGATTTCATAAAGACTCTGGCCTTCATCAGAGATGTGTAATGATCTGAAAACATTATACATCTTATCTATTTGGCTTATGAATATTAAATAGATCATAAATGTTTTGCTAAACAGCAGAAAAGCGGGAATAACCGGAAACTAATCATGATGTTTAGGGAGGCAAATCTTTTTTTTTTATTATTATTATTTATTTTTTTTTTTTTGGGATATTCAGTTAGTGCTACTGGATGAGCGTTGCGTCACTCAATTAATATTCATGAGCAAGCCTATTATTTGACGGTTGGTATCCCTGAAAGAACGTGATATGGACTGAAAGTAAACTACATTTTGGCTTCTAAAACCTCACGAAAGTTAACCCAGTGAAGTCTTCAGTCCTTTTGACTAATAAATCAGTAAATACCCAGATGTCTGCGCCTGTCTACTCACACGTGATCAACGGGTCTATGACGTCAACTGGCCGCTAGATGGGGCGTTTTGCTGTGACACCGTGGAACACAAACACTGAACTTTGATGCATCACACAAACTGCAGAGTTTGCAATACTTATCAGCGCGTGAAGATCTTACAGATATGTACTTAGTATTTTAAGAGGTTAAAGCATTTATAATATTTTTTATTTATCAATAAACATTATATAACCCAGATGAACAGAAAATTATTACATAATAATAATAATAACAATCATCATCATCACTATTCTCTGCATGTTGGTCCATAATGTTTTTAATGGTAATTTCAGAGCAGAACAGCTAAGAGTGGATAAATGTGGCCTACACCTTTAAATTATATATTTTTTATGAATTAATGTAATCTTTTTTTTTTTTTAAGTTTGTTAAAAAAAACATTCACTTGATTTGCTAACTCCAACAACTGTTTTTACTACAGTATTTCTACACTATATTATTTTATTGTCTTTTAAATTACACTACATTTGCAATCTCTTTATTTCAGATGTTTCTTTTTGCACTTTTTCACATTCATCCATTAAAAATAAAAATCGCATATCAAATTATTTTACACATTTGATCTCCCTTTATTATTTCTATCAGGTATACCATACATAAATGTGATATGTGGCCATACATGAATATGTATAAAAGTACATATATTTACATATTTAACATATATTTACATAATACATTTTCACAAGTATTTGAAAAAAAAAGTTTCAGGACAATTATTGAAGTATTCTGAAATATGCCAGTTTTTATATTAGTGAAAATCATATATGAACATACAGTATATATAAAATATATGTTTTAATATATTGCCATGCATCACATTTTTTAATGAGGAATAATTTAAGTTTATTTATATTTAATTCAATTGATACGCAAATTAAATAATTAATATTTAATATATTTATTGAAAAAACATAATTAAAAAATGAAAGTACATATATTTACATATTAAACATACATTTACATATTCAAATTCCAAAAGTATTTGAAATAAAATCTATGTTACACAGTCAATTTATATCTATTTTGAAATATGCCACTTTTTATATGAGTGAAAATCATATATGAACATGTGCTTTGAATATATTGCCATGCATCATATTTTTAATGAGGAATTATTTAAGTATATTCATATTTAATACATTGATACACATATTAAATAATTCATAGTTCATATATTTATTGATACAACAATTTAATGACGTTTTTCATGTAAAAAAAAAAATTTAAGTACCTATATTTACATATTTAACATATATTTATATATTCAACTTTCACAAGTATTTGAAAAATATTATGTTACATGGCCATTATTGAAGTATTCTGAAATATATCACTTTTTAATATTAGTGAAAATCATATATAAAATATAGTACATTTAAAATTATAATTGATATTTAATATACTTATTGAAACAACATCATTTAAATATATATATTTTTTTCCACTGCAAAAGAAGAACTTGGTATTTTGGAACTTGACCCCCCCTCTCTCTCTCTCTCTCTCTCTCTCTCTCTCTCTCTCTCTCTCTCTCTCTCTCTCTCTCTCTCTCTCTCTCTCCCAGACCACGTGATAAGAGTGTGCAACTCTAATGTCCTGTTTCGGTTACTAGGGAGGAGAGACGGTCCATGGCAACGATTCACTCAAACTCCAACCGAGCACGAGAGAGAAACGCGAGACGAGGTTTGATCGCACAACGGTGGAAAAAACGAGATACGAGTCAAGAAACCGAACCGAACACTGCTGGAAACTTTAAACAGATGTATCTGAGGCTTTTCCCCGCCTGATTGAGGACTGCGCGTTTCATGCAAGCCGGAGTTATGACAGTTTGACATCATCGGTTCGGTTCACATTGCCGCCGGCCAGGTCACTGCGAGAGAGTATGCGACCGGGATTCACAGACCGCGCGGGCGGGACAAGCGCTTCGTGTGTCCGCAGAAAGACGCCCAACACCAGCGTTCACACATTGGGACCACAGGCTGTTTCTGAAACGCTCCGGGAAAGTTTGTGACTGTGATACGAGTCCCCAAAGGCTTTACAAAAATAATATACTTAAATTATTAACTATTAAGAGGGAAGCAAATTATATTGGAAGCTATTCAGACAACCATTTTTTTTACTTCTAGTCTAGATTACTAAGAATTAAGATTTATTCCTGTAATAATTCTAACTATTTCTACAAATACTATTACTTATATTACTATTATTATTACAACCTGTTCCAAAGCTTGTAATTTTTAAAAGATATTCTGAACCATTTCAGTTGAATTAAGCTAAAGTCTCACAATGCCTCTTTGCTGGCATCACCACCATATTTGCTGACATTGGACCTTGTATTGGAACTGAAAAGAAGCTGTCTCGTAGTCAGAGCACCATGTGTTGCTATACTGGCTCTGTTACAGCCGGGTCAATCTTACAGAGTGAAACTGACACGGGGAGAGAAGGCCAACCCCACAGAACGCCTTACCGTCTGACCCCGTCCTGAAACACACACTCTTGGTGCAAGCGGCGGGCTAGGCGGTGGAGGGTATGGGCAACTCGTCTCGAAAAGAGGGAGAAGAAGAAGGCGGCGAGGAAAAGGAAAACGAAAAGGGAGATGAGGAGGAAGTAGCCGAGACAGAGGAGGAAGAAGAGGTGGTCGTTGAGGATGAAGAGCTGCCGCTCGGAGTTGACGAACTCTTGGCAAGTGGAGACCCGGTGTTGGACTTGAGTTACTACAAGTTCCGCCGGCTTCCTCGTCAAGTCCTGGATCTGCATCATCTGGAGAAGCTCTACCTATGTGGAAACCGCCTTCGGGACGTCCCCAAACGTATCGTGCAGCTGCAGGGATTGCGTACCCTGGCACTCGATTTCAACAAGCTTTGTGACCTCCCGTTGTCGGTGTGCAAGCTGACCAATATCACCTGTCTCTACCTGGGCAGCAACCGGTTGATGGGTTTGCCTCCAGAAATTAGTAACCTTCATAGCTTACGCTGCCTTTGGGTTGAGAGCAACTACTTCCATCGATTCCCCAAGCAGTTATATGACCTTCCCCGTCTACGCTCATTGCAAATTGGGGACAACCGTCTACGCACCCTGCCTTCGGACTTATGGCGCATGGAGTCCCTGCGAGGACTCTGGCTCTACGGAAACCGCTTCCAGGAGTTTCCACGTGTTCTCCTCAAGATGGAGCAACTTGAGATCCTGGATTTGGACCGTAATCGGATATCAGATTTCCCCAACTTGCATCATCTTCCGGCGCTGCAGCTCTTCTCCTACGACCACAACCCTGTCAAGGAGCCGCCACGTGTTGGGAAGGAGGTGTTTCTTGTTGGCGAAGGCGCTGAGGAGGTCCTGCAGACTAGAGAAAGAAGGAAAGAGGCGAAAGAGCGTGCGGAGAAGGAAGCGGAGGAGGCGGCAGCCGCGGCTGAAGCAGCGGCTAACCCCGTTATTCACGGAATACTCAAGAAACTTCGAATGAGCTCCGCTCTTAACCTGGCAGCCGCCAAGGAGAAAGCAACAAACGGTGGAGTTCCATCATCAGCCACAGAGGGCGATGAAGATGAACCACAAAGTAAAGATGAAGAGGTGGATTCTGAGAGACAAGGTGTGGAGCTTGATGAGGCAGAGCTTGAGTATGAGGATGAGGATCTAGGGTATGAAAGGGAGGAGCTAATATATGAGGGGGAAGACTATGAAGGGTACGGAGGGGCGGGATTGGAGTATGAAAGAGCGGAAATGGACTATGAATATGAAGGGGAGGAGCTGGAGGAAAATGCGCAAGGGGGAGGAGCTTGATATTTGCACGCCTTCAATGGATTATTACAGTTTACTGTTTAGCAATCTGGACTGTTAGCGCAAAGGTTGCAGGTTCAACCCCAAGTTGAGATGAACTGGAGAGTGGCACTTAAAAGAATAGTTCACCCAGTTTTTTTGCACTAAATTCAACACAATGTGACAAGTTTTGCCTCTAAATTTGGATGCTATGCATTTGAACGACTGTTTATTAGTAATATAACTTCTCAAATACTCATTAAGTCTGTAAGTTCTGAAATGGCATCACTCAAATCCCACAAATGAAAGATGAAGTGTGTAATTTCTACACCGCAAGCCACACCAAGTGAAATTGCAATCTGTTCGTTTGAGTGGGCCGACTGGGACAATCTGTTTTTCCCAACGATGGCAAACGAGGGAAATGTTTGAAAATCATTTGAAACAGTAAATATTATTGCAATTTTTTGGGTGCCACTTGTGAGGTAGAAATGATAAATTTCACCTTTAAATTTTGAGTTTGCTACAAAAATATGCAGCAGTTTTTGCTTCACAGAAGCCAGTGTGGCTATTATTAGAAAGCACTTATTGTTGGATAGACCCGGCTGTGATCCTCAAACACAGGGCTTTCTTCAGTAATTGCGGGGTTTAACGATTTAAGAATTCTCATTCTGAACAATCAACTGTGAAGACCTGTGAAACTGCACAACTTTGATGGATCAAAACTTTGTTACTGTGTGCCGTGTACTTCTATTTAAGAGCAGGGCTCTGACTTTTTTGTTTTTAAGCGTGTGTGTGTGTGTGTGTGTGTGTGTGTAACTCTACCCCTAAATTGGGTGTACTGTTTATCAGAAACTTGATACTGCAATTGCATCCATGTGTTTTGGTGAAACTAAATATTCTATTATTAAATAAGCAATGAGTTTGACAAACATGTTTCAATGATTCATGTCTTGTGAGAAGATTTGATACTGGCTTTGACAAAAGCTGAGCGATATAGCTAAAACAGTTACATTTCAATATTTTCCAGCCTTTCGAGAATATTCAATATAAACTGTAACTTGATATTTATGTATTTGTATTGAAATGGTTTGAAGGGGGATTTTGTTCAATCCGAGGAACCATCATTTTAACCAGACAGTTATTTTTGGTTAAAATCATGGTTCCTTGGATTGAACAAAATCACACTTTAAACCATTTCAATACAAATACTGTACATACACAGAGAGATATAAATATATATTTAATATGAAATTATTTAACTGTTATGAACAACTAAAACCATGTCCTCATTTGTTCATTCCTTCCTTCCAATATTAAAATTCCATTTAACTACTTTCTAATTCCAGTGAAATATGCCAGCTCTCTTACACTAGTCAAGAAGTGTTTTCATTGCCCTCTCCTTTTTCTTATTCTTCCTTCATCCATCATTGTGCTGTTTAAACTCTCTCTCCATCTTCTGTCAGCTCTCATCTCTCCCCGAAAGAGTCTCAAATCCCATCTGTTAAAATATTTACGTAACGTTACGAGCCTGTCATTAATGCTAGGAAGAATCTGAAATGAGCGATTTGGCAAAACCTGTGACAGGAAGTGGAGAGAAGTGTGTCTCCGCCCCAATGTCCATGCCAGAGTCAACACAACCCATTGAACGCAAACACACATGCAAATGTGCACGGCTCAGGTGTCTTTCAACTAGCCAAGTCTCAATTTCCCAAAATATTCCTTTATTCACATCTGCAAACTCTTGAGTTATCTTGCCTTGCTGAAACTGTGTATTACACGTGAGCCATCTAAATAACATACTTGGCTAATTATTGACCAGTTTTCAAATACTTGTTAGCAAATACAGTTAGTTCAGGTCCAGTATTTGGAAAGGACAAACAGTCTATCAGTCATCCAGCTAGGAATGCCCAAGCAAACTTGCCAGAATACCCTAGTAACCACCTAGCAAAACCCTAGCAACCAGCCTTATTGACTGTCTGACTGTAAAGCTCAAAACGTATTTACTTATGTAAGCATACGGTCCATTTGAACATGCTTAAAGGAATATTCTGTGTTCATGTTTTAACAGAAGAATTATTGTAAGTGTTTTTATAAAATTAAAAGCTTCACATTTCTGCATTTAAACCCTCCAAAAATGGTCCCATTCACTTCCATTGTAAAGGCCCGTGTAACCTCGATTTTTGCTTTTTTTTTTAAAGAAAACGAGAGATGAGTCGAAATTCATTTTTGTGGTAATCAATGTTATGCCACAAATGCTGTCGATTGAGCTTAACTAGCATGGAACCCAGAATATTCATTTAACGTGCGTTCTTGTGCTACTGTGGCGGTAACAAACCTCAGTACTCAAGGGGGCAATAGAGCTACCTTCAAATTCATAATCAATGTATGCATCTGGCCGGTCCATGTGTTTAAATGGTTTAAATGTTGCAAAGGTTTCAGGAACGTTTTTGCAGCTTAGTTAAATAAACAGTCGTTTTGAACTGGGCAGTGAGTTTTGAGTTCTGAAAGCTCAAGTGGTGGTGGGGTAGTGGGCTAAAGCGCTAAACTGTTAAGCAGAAGGTTGTCGGTTCGATCCCAACAGCCACCACCATTGTGTCCTTGAGCAAGACACTTAACTCCAGGTTGCTCTGGGGGATTATCCCTGTAATAAGTGCACTGTACGTCGCTTTGGATAAAAGCATCTGCCAAATGCGTAAATGTAAATGAAAGCTACAGTAATCTATGTTTACATTGTACCATCAACTCTTTTCTTTCTAAAAGATCCAAGAAAATGTAGATTTCTCATTATACAGTAAGTCTGCTGCTGGGAGAGATTTTGGCATAGCCGTCAGTCCTGGATTCTTAGGCGCCAAGTGTCGAGTATCTGTGGTGTGGCTGAGCATTCTGACATAGTCCAGGCCTGGTGAGGAGAACATAGACTCTGTCCTTAATCATTTAGAGTGCTTACTTCTAGTTTACACGAGCGCCATTCTCTCAAGGTCAGCCACATTGCAAGCTAGCACAAAGCCGTGAATGAGTAGTGGATTGAGTCTGCACTGCTCAAAACTTCATACTTTTCTTTAAGACTGCATTATATCAAAAATAGTGTTTCGCATCTTTTAGTGCACCATGACAAAATTCACTTCTAGCATATATCGGCGTTTCATCATCATCCAACACTTTTAACACGTGGACTTCTAGAAACTAAACTCTCGTTAAAATATTTTTGACACTCTCTCAAGTTTATTTATTTTATTGGTAACACTTTACAATAAGGTTCTATTAGTTGACGTTAGTTAATGCATTAGGTATCACTAAAAAAACAAGTAACAATATATTATTTACATCATTTATTAACCTTTGTTAATGTAGGTTAATAAAATACTTTTGTTCATTGTTATTGCATGTGAGTTCATAATGCCATTAAAGGTGCTATAAGCGATTTGTTAATTTGTTCCTACTGCCTGAAAGATATCACTGAAATAAGTGTCGTGAGATATCTCACCGGTCTCGGTGACAGCCCTAGACTCTGTAAACAGCAAACAAAAATGTGTCCACAGGACGCGGTCTCTGACACTTTCAACCTGTCAATCATTTTGCGTGTTCTCATAGTATTGTAGTTGCAGCGAATTATTGAGGATTACTGCCATTTTTATGCCATGTTGTTCATAACAGTTGTCGGTTGAGGGCGCTATTTTGCTGCTGTTGTTTTTCTGTCTCAATAAAGCTCATTTGGTATCTTTGATGTGCGGGTTTTGGAAAGAGGGGTGTGGCTAATCCAGCGGCTCAGTCTTGTGGAAGTAGAACAGCTAAAATCGCTTAAAGCACCTTTAACTAATGTCAACTAATACAGCTTTTGATTTAAAACATGTATAACAATAGCAATATTCGCTGAGCTACCCAGGCCCCAATAATTTGTATTTATATAATAGATTTTCAAAGTTTAATATTGAACAGTAAAATCTATACATAAAAGGCATTTGAAAAGTATAAAAAATAAATAATGAAGGTCTTCAGGTCAGTTTAAATGTGACGTCCGGATCACAAAAATAAAAAAGTTGAAATCAAGTTGCAAGTTTAACATGCAATTAATATCAACAAAGGACAGAAAACTATGCTTGTCAAGCAATTTCATGGGGTTTTTAAAGCCACTCACAGTAATATGTTTCTCACTGCCAGTTCTTAACAGAAGTGATCTGGTGTCTGAAATATCATCCAAGTCATTGTGAGAGGAGATCACGATCCAGTGCTTATGATTTTGCTCATGATAAGTAGGGCATGTTTGCATGCTTTATATGCCAGTTGGTGGTTTTGACACTGTAAGCCGGTAAAAGTGTTATCTCAAGGCTAGAAAACTGCAGTGTGAAAGCTAGATACATTTCTTAAGAAAATGTGGTGGATGCCAGTGCAAACTCACTGCCACAACGTTTACAGAACCATTGATTTAGGATCTTTTGGATTTTTAACAATGTTATTGGGACATTAATTAGCAAATTCATGTTCGTAGCACAACCGTGCAGGATTAGTTGCATGCCAAAGTTGAAATACTTTGGATTCGGGGTTTGTTCATTTCCCTAACCCCAAAAAAAAAAAAAAAAAAAAAATTCCCCCTGTAAAAATATCCAAACATTCTTAAAATAAGACAAATTTACATGAGAAGCTAAAAATATTTAATATTATGCTTAAAATAAGAAAAAACTATGTGACACATTATTAACCCTTGTGCTGTGTTCGTTTTGTGCTAACACATTTTGTGTTCCTGGACAAAAATGACCGGCGCCCTAAGATTATTTATAAATCTCATTTTGCATGTATGATAAGACATTGCATTACATCTTATCAACTACTTTTTTAGTAATTATGAAGGGTTTTTAACCTATTTTAAAATATATAATGTATGTTTCTTTATTGATAGAAGGTTTAATTGAAATGAGCTCATACTGGACTAGTGGCGGCATATGAAAAATATACAATAATTACATAATAAATTATTACCACTTGCATGATCTGAACAAAATAGGTGTAATTTTAAAGTTGATGAGATGTTCATCACACATAGAATTCCCACAGACACATAGAAATATAATAAAACAGTGTCTTTTTGTCACGTTTTTCCTTATTACGTCCTGAAACCTACATATGACATAGACAATTACATATTGTAACTTACAACAGACTATCCCGATTCAAAAATTAAGACTAGACCCTTCAAGACCCAGAACAAGACTAGACCCTTCAAGACCAAGACCTATCGGTTCAAGAACCAGACAGTACATTTTAACGAGCCAAGATGCTGAATTTATATTTGAAGAACCTTCTTTAAAGATTTCAAATGCAAATTTGACCACTGCAGGCCTTGACATTTTCCAGACAGCTATATATATAGAAAACAGTCCAGTTTTACAAGATGCCTTCGTAACCCAAATGCCCCAGGTGTCACAAAGCAGTTTATTCTTCTACCGTAATAAAATTAGGATAAAAAAGTGGCATACATAGCTCTGTATTACAGGAATCATTTTTAAAAAGAAGAAAAATATCCTAAAAGGAATGCTAATAGATTGTTAATGAAATAATAAAATGACAATTTACCCATTAGGATCTTAATATCTTCTTAGTGGATACTCATCTGATTGCTTAAGGAATGGTTAAAAATAATGAAGAATTCCTTCAAGACTTTTTTAATTATAAATGAACTCTCAAAACACAGATGGCTGATTCACATGCTAACATTAAATGCCAAATTCATCTTTGTTAATCAAAGTTTAACCAAGAGATGGAAACTTAATTGAAAACTATTGTTGGAAAATTAAACTAGTAAAACAACTATGCTTAAACAGAATGTTCTCCACTGACAATAACACTGATCATCTCTGGTCGAAATAAAGAAAGACAGATGCTGATGTAAAACAATCCCAAAAATTGAAAAGGACAGTTTGAAAGAATTGATTCACGGAAATAAGTCGGACTTCCCAAAACCATGGGTAACTGACCCATGTTTTATATGCATTATTAACATAACAAAATATATTATTTTATTTTTCAAATATCACAGACATATCTGTTGAGGGCATGAATGCAACGCGAATAATGTCATGGCCTCTACATGGCAGTTATAACCATAAATCACTAATGATTACTTTGTGTTGTTAGACCATAGCTCTTGCATTTACATCCATATGATAAGCTAGACTTGTTGAACCATGCATGATGACAGAGTTAGAAATACTTGCAAATTCTCTGTAATGGTGAAGTTGCCACGCTAACTAGTGGTTGAAATAATTATCACATTTAGTGCACTTGTAATGCAATGCTGTCTTGACTAAGACATAAGCCGAGACCCAGAGCCAGACCAAGACTTTATAGACCACAATCTCAAGACTACTCCAATTCTGTACCATATGTGAACAAAGTCAAGGAATTTTATTCCACTTGGATTACGAAAAAAAATTAAATAAAAAAAATCTTCGTCTGGGTCAAAATTACCAGAACACAACATAAGGGTTAAAAAGGGAAAACAAGTTTATTTGTCTTACCCATTGGCAAATAGATTTTCCTTTTTTTATGTATAAACCCCACCAAATTGTGACTTAATATCTTATGCCATTCCGCTTCAAGTATGTATGTTTATCTTGTTTTAAGGATGTTTAAGGTTCTTTAAACTGTCTGATGTACAGGAACACTTCAGCAACCATCGAACCACTTATGGACTTTTTTGAGCCATTATTGAATCGCAGCCACAACTGAAAGAGGTCTTGCTCATGTCTGCTACCGTTGCCAGTTTTAAGCACAGGATAAAAAGATCAATGGTTTTATTCCAAGAGAATGTCTCATTTATTCAAGCCTGTTCACCCTTTCGCATTAAAGATTAAGAATGATGAACTATCTGACTGTGTGGGAGAGGGAACTGTTGGAGATATAAGAGAGAGAAGCTCTCCTTCACACACATACACAAACCTAAGTGGGCACCATAACTGTGCCCATATGCCAACCAGCTGAGCATTCAGTTGGTGCCACTCCTCTCTCTGCATGCATAGAGGCTTTTGTACATATGTGCGCACATATGTGTGTACATGTTTTAAATGTGTAGTTCACCCAAAAATGAAAATTCTGTCATTATTTACTCACTATCATGTTGTTCCAAACCTGTACGACTTTCTTTTGACTGTGGAACACAAAAGGAGATGTCAAGCAGAATGACGTATGATGTAATATCTCCTTTTGCGTGTTTTTAATTTTAAATTTTAGGAAGAAAGACAGTCATATGGTTTTGAAAACACATGAGGGTGAGTAAAAGATGACAGAATATTCATTTGTTTGATGAGCTATCCCTTTAAAGCGTGCATGTATGAGTGTAAATCCCTCTCTCTGCACTATTTGGTGTTCATGTTTCATGTATAATGTATGAGGTGTTTAATTAACCGATCCCTGATCCATTACATTCTGCCTGAGGTCAATAATTCTGTTGCTCATCCCTTTTTAAATGGCTTACTGTTAAAATGCTTTTAAGCCATATTCAAAATCCAATCAAGAGTAATTAGCTTATGTAATGGATTGGTGATTACTAAGTCTTTAGAGTATTTTCCAACTACATTTTAAAATTTTCGGAGGCTTACAAGTTAGCTGTCTAAAATTATTCATTTAAGTTGAGTTGCATTAAAACTTAGATCAGTCTAATTTAAAGCCAAACTCCTAGGCAAAATTTTGTTTACATTCTATGTTGACATGGAAAATAACTGTCAGCTAAGCTAGAGGTTGAAGTTGAGACTTTGTAGAAGATAAAACCATGCACTGTGTCATAGTATGTACTGTATTTGATGAAGGACGCACTTCTCGTCCGGGAAAAACAGTTCATTCTGAAGGTATGCATGCAAATAGTATGAATAGATTTCAGACATACTTCATGCTGGGATATGGGTATTGACCCATGACCTGAATACATGATATAAGAACAACAACCACAGAAACATTCTGCTCTGGTTTTGATAAACAAGCACCATTTAAGGACAAGGAACAACTTTCTTTGTATACACCGATGAGCCAAAACATTATGACCACCTGCCTAATATGCTGTTGGTCCTCCATGTGCTGCCAAAACCGACCCACCGAGTCATGGACTCTACAAGACCTCTGAAGGTTCAAGCCCAGTAAGTTGCGAGCTGGAGCCACCATGGATCGGACTTGTTGATCCAGCACATTTCACAAATGCTCAATCAAATTGAGGTCTGGGGAATTTGGAGGCGAGGGCAACACCATGAACACTTCATCATGTTCCTCAAACCATTCCCGAACAATATGTGCAGTGTGGCAGGGCGCAATATCCTGCTGAATGAGGCCACTGCCATCAGGATATACCATTGCCATGAAGGGGTGTACCTGCTCTGTAATGATGTTTTTGGTAGGTGGGACGTGTCAAATTGACGTCCACATGAATGGCCGGACCCAGGGTTTACCAGCAGAACATTGCCCAGAGCATCACACAGCCTCCACTGGCTTGTCGTCTTCCCATAGTGCATCCTAGTGCCATCACTTCGCACACGTACACGGCCGTCCATGGGACTCATCTGACTATACAACCTTCTTCCACTGCTCCAAGATCCAGTTCTGACACTCGTGTGTCCATTGTAGGCACTTTCGATGGTAGACAGGGGTCATCATGGGCACTCTGACTGGTCTGCGGCTACGCAGCCCCATATGCAGCAGGGTGCGATGCACCGTGTGTTGTGACACATTCCTCCCGTAACCACCATTTCTGTGACTTGTGCCACAGTAGACCCTCTGTCAGTTCAGACCAGATGGAGGGACTTCATTGCCCTCACGCATTGATGACCCTTGGTAGCCCAACACCCTGTTGCCAGTTTGTGGACCACTGTCGGTTGGTACTCACCACTGCTGACTGGGAGCACCCCACAAGCCTTGCCGTTTCAGAGATGCTTTTGATCTTGTCAAAGTCCCTCAGGTCTTTACTCCTGCCCATTTCTCCTGCATTCAACACATTGACTACGAGAACTGATTTTTTGCTCACCATCTAATCTATCCAGACCTTGACATGTGGCCATGTGATTAAGATGATCAACGTTATTCGCTTCACCTGTGAGTGGTCATAATGTTTGGGTACATCACTTACAGTTGAAATGAGCCATCTGACTCGTGGTACACCAGCATATTTTAAAATCCAACGTTTTGAACATGACGTTGTTTTAGCACACGAGGGATTATGGGATCGTTAAGTGTCCAGTCGATCCGCACTTTAGAATCTCGTCGGAAATAGCAGGTCATCTGTGTATGTCTTGCTTAATGAATACTGAGGATTCGGATAGACTACTCCATTGACATACTATACCAGTAGTAGGGAAGTATGAATGTTAGGACACAGCGTATGATGATGGTATCGAAATTCCTTGTGTTTTTTACCATTCGCATTAAAATCACTAAAATTGCTCATTATAATTGATTTTGAAGCATTGTATTCTTCTAATATGCAAATATTTTCAATGAAGAAAACCTCTGTTGAGTGCCCGCTGTCACCCATCTTGTTTGAAGTTGTTCAGTGTCTTACTTTTCCCAAAACTTTCCCACAAAAGTCACAAGTCTGGTCGCATAGAAAAGTAATAGCTCTCCTCATCAAGTCAGACGATTTGAGGTATTCTTTCATTCATAGCACAAATGGCATGGGATAAATTACGCACCAAATTTTAATACCTAGTATGAGCAACAGTGCTCGCCCACTTTTTCAGCCATATTGGTTCTGGAAGTATTTTTTTTTAAATACATTTTTTCCATAGAGATTTCATAAAATCCTTTATAAAAGAGTTGTAATCCATGAACCAAACCAAACAGCTCTGAGGTGAATCACAACATTACAAACGTTGATTTGATGCCAAAAAAAAAAATCGGACAAAAAAGACACAAGACTGTGTACTTAACGTCTTTCATGAGGCAATGAACTACAGTCCCATGAAGCATCGTCAACTAATTAATCAAAATATTAAAATATTGATTTTAAGTTGTTGATTATTAGTAACAGTGTATTTAAATTATATTACAAAATATTCAGGTATATACAAGAAGTTTGAGAGTGTAGGGAGTGTGATTTGATTGCGTCATTCACAGTGCATCATGGAAGTGGGCGGTCACTGCAGAGCTCTTTTGGCGCACTTTGTTTGCCGCCATTCTCTGATTGGTGAATTGAGAAAATGAATGGGATTTTAACTTCCGGAACCAGACTGTTGGACTTTATATAGTGATGCTTGCCTTAGCAAACACAGCTAAATATATAAATACATAATTTAACCTGGAAATGATCAGGTTAGATTATGCAGAGAAACACAGCGGTATTAAAATTGAATAAATTTTCAGGTTTATTGTGAAGCCAAGATGTTATTTCAACTCAAAATTAACCTGTGTGAGAGAGACAGAAAGACTTTATTAACATGTGTTCAGATGTATGTCACTAACAGGTGTACATGTTTGTGTTTATGTGAGAGCATATGTACCTGTCTGTGTCTCGTCCACTGTAACCACTCTTTCTTTGTCTCTGTATGCCCCCTCTCACCCAGTTTGCTCTCTGCTGCTTACAAAATCTGAATGCAGCAATTATATAAGGCTGAAACTGTCTTTTATACCAATCAGAATACACACAAAGTTTCACTTGATCCTAACAAAACCTTGTGTCATTCATGTCTACATGGCACAAAAACACTAATTTTAAATAAAAGAGCAATCAATGTTACCAGTCAAGTACCAATACACACAGACAGACGTGACTCACTTGCTTTGGTAGTGTGTGAGGAAGTGTTGCGGATAGGCTGGCGTGTGTGAAAGGCTTGCAATGTTGGGGGCGTTCAGAATGAATCCTGATGAGCTCTGTTGAATACAGAATGCACAGTAGAGCAAAACATTCCAGAAATCCCTCTTAAAGCAGAGGCACATACAAAATATTTCATGGTTTGAATTCTATTTTGAGTGCCATTGTAACATTCACACGTCTCTTATATAGGAATGGAATTTTGCAATTTATAATAGCTACAGTACTATAAATAACTTGTTCTTCAAGGAGGGTACATCTTGGTTATTACCTAATGGATATTTGGCAAATGAGGAAATAATTGAAAATATAGTTTTATTTTACTGATTATGTTTTAACTGTAAAAAAAATACTTTTTGACATTATGTGCCATTTTTTAATGTACAGTATGCAAACGCAATTTAAATTTGAGAGCTACGGTGGAAGGGAAGATTTTCAGTCTGATTACATTTCAGTCTATTCCTGACTCAACGCTAGTGTATAACTTCAGAAGACTTGGCATATACCCCAAAATATGTATGGAGTATTTTTATTTTTTGTAATTGTTGGATTTGAAACAATGTCTGTAGAATATGGAGGAAAAATTTGATATGCAAAAAGTTGATGGAAAAATGCCGAACGATAATCCTATGATGACATCATCGTAGCGTGGACAATCAGAACCCCCACTGCCCAAATAAAGTTTACTAGAATAAAAAAGGACCATCTATACCAGAGATCACAAACATAGTTCTATTTTGTTCCAAATTGAGCATAGAATGCTTATAGTATGTACAGTTGTACCATTAGCTATGTAGCAGATATTACAATTTGAATTGTTTGTATTTTTTTGCAAAAAGCATATGAATATAAAGTTGATTTCACAATATTCTGGGATATCCTAAAATAACCTTTGTTGTAAAATATTTTATATTATCACTGTAATTCATGTTCGTATTAATGTATTCATTAAATGTGGGACTTTTATTTTGAAAAATTATGTCCAGTAGCTGAACTTGAGACTGAGAGGAATGATTTACTGGACAATACATTCATTGAAACCAATCCATTGATATATCCACGCAGACCACAGCAGCCAGTAAACAAGCCAAGTTTGAGTTTGTATACTAGCATCTGGTCTCATTATTATCTGCACACACAACTCAAGAGTGAAAGCACAGGACAGTGCCAGTTAGCTGCATATGCAAAATATTTGATATGCTTCATCATTTGAGTAAGCGCCTATACACACTGCATGCACACACACCAAGTGACAACTGTACACTCAGTCTATTCTCTGCTATCTGCATTGCCTTGAACGTTACTGTATTAAAATGATTACGTTATCGCAAGCTTTTGCGATATGCAAATCACGAAAGGGTACATTTCCGATAAATTTAAGACAACGTGCAGCCCAATTTGGAACTACATGATGACACTATTTTCATTTTTGGGTGAAATATCTCTTTAAATATACATTTAAATGTCACGTACAAACAAAATATTGATACTTCTGATACTAATGTTGTAACAAGGTGATCATTCCTCAAAAAAAACAAATAACAATAGACTAATAAAAGCTTTTCCTAAACTATTTTATTTAAAATTTTCAATGAAAATCACTGTTTCACAAGATTCAATGTAACAAAAAATTAAGTGAACTATACAAGCAAATAGTGTCATGATTGTATTTATTTCTTCGTCCGCTCATCTTAACAATGGAAATGCTGAATGACACAAGCAATCATTTATTGTATTGGTATCGGTATCAGCGATATTTGCCTTCACAGTAATTGGCATCGGATCGGAAAGAAAACAAGTGGTATCACCCATCCCTAGTATAAACAAAAAAGTACAGTTTTCATGGTTTACTAATCATGGGGTCAATGAAAGAAAAGTCAGTTTTACCGTCGGCCCAGCGGACCATCTAGCTACGGCAGGTCTGATCTTCAGTTTGCAGTCCTCATTTGAGTTACTCAGGACAGAGGCCTGTGGGCAGAACATAGAAATGCTGATCGCAGGTCAGACAACTTGCTGTAGTCTTAGTTTTAGAACACTGATCTTGACAGAAAGAGAGAGAGAGAGAGAGAGATACTCACTGAACTGGCCAGAGGCTTTTGTGTGTCTCTTGTGTAGCCAGTTTCTCGAAGTGCACGAGAAGCAAGTTTTGGTAATGCTCCATTGCCCTGATACACACAAAAACACATGCAAATGCCCATTAACCCATTTAACCCCATGTGCATGTGAAGTCTCAACCATTGTTTTAAAATACCACTCTTTTTCCCATAGATATTTTCAAAACAAGCGGTGTTCAAGAAGATATATTTTGAAAGAGCTTTTGACAACTTGATGGATAGTGTGTTATTCAGAGTGTTTAATTTTACTGCCATTTCTTTGTGTTTACTTAGAAATGTACTCGGCAGCTTAAGCTGTCAGAGGGAACACAACCAACTTTGCATAGACTTTTTATAGGAGATTCTATATAGGGGAAGAAGGGGAAAAAAAGAGCTATATCTCAGTAACGATAAGATTTTGAGTCAAAAGTCCAATTACACAAATGTGTGTTTCTCTAACATCTAGTTCAAAACTCTGTAAATTTAGAAAGATTTTTGTGAATTCTACCCTCCAAAAGTAAATTTTCACTATCATCATATTTTTTATTTAGCTTGAGTAAGACAAGAATCAACCATATTATGTAAGCAGATTTTTACTGACAGGTTTAAATGTGCTCTCAGGACAAATGTAATTTTAATTTTAATTGGGGTATGTTGTCACATGTGTTTTAAATCTCATAAATGTATGCAATTTATGAATTACAATATTTGTTGTCCAAATCTTTTCCAATCTTGTTGTATTAACAATTTTGTGCTTCATAATTGTTTTACTCTAACTTCTGCTGAAAAACTTTAGTGCATGTATAGATTGCAGGAGAGGTGTACATTTTGTTTTGGTGGTTATGATGGTGGGGACTTTCCCTGTAACCCCCCAATATTCACTTAAAACCTACACCTAAAGCTTTTATTTGTAGCCAAGACTTCAAGATATTTCAACTTATAATAAACCTACCCTGAGAAATATTCACAGGAGTAAAAAGTGTTACAACTTGCACCGTTCTCCCCTATAGATGTGTGCCCACCGGTCACTAAAACATGTACAAGTATCACGTGTTACGTTATCAGATTGCTTTTTCAATTAACGAGTAAAGTATAGCGATATCTTTTCTTTTAGACCATAATATCAGAGTTAATTTTTAAATAAAGTAACGTTGTTGCTTTTGTACACCTCTACTTTTCCTGTATTGTGAAAAATCAGGAGTAAATGTGTGCAAACTTGGGGGAGGGGACGAGGTGCATGATGGGCATTGTAGTTCTATAGAGTGTGAGGCCAGAGATTATTTAGCAGAGATGAGTCACTTCTATTTAAATGAATGGGAGAAATTGGAACGCTCAACCAAGAAGCTCTAGCACCCAACAGTCAATGGTTGTAGAAAGGAAGTCCCACCTTGCAGGTAAAAGAGTTAATCACATTTTAGATACAGACATCGCCTGTCCATCAACTCGCTAATGCACATAAGCAGTAGCTATACAAGCAGGGAAAATTGCGTGTTTTAGCATAAAATGAGGTAAACATTCGGTCGAGTGAAACGCGATTGATTCATATGTTAATACACACTGCATTAAAAAATGTGTAAATGCGTTTAAGCAGAGGGAATAAAAGAATAGTCTTCCACTGGCCATGACATGATACACAGGGTGAAATACTCGCTCAGTTCACTGACTTATGCAGCAGAACTGCTCCATGTTACAGCTCACCGTAACTGGGAGAATGGGATGAGAAAAGCTGATTCTGGATCAGAGGTTTTGTGCACATCGATTGTGCATGAATAGAAAATGTATTAGTTTCTATTTAATATTCTATTTTTGTTTTATAATAAACAAGTAATTTGGTTCATTAAACAAAACATTTTTATGACATTTTGGTAGCACTAAAAAGATTCCATTCAAGTTGTATCAACATATGCCTTTGAAATTATGGCGTCTGTTTTACCGTGGATCAACCCAAAACAAGCGAGCACTGAGATGACTTAAGTGAAAAATATTAATTTATTCATCAGACTTATTACTTGAACATGTTAGGCTGGCATTCCCCACTGAATTTTATCCTCACTTTTGAAAAACATCATAAGGTGACTCTGGCATTGTCGATGGGCACAGCACATGATGACAGATATGATACAGGTTCAAGTGTTGAACTTTGCTGCTTTAGGTAAGACAGTGGTTATTCTTCATTATTCATTTTGGCTGCCATGTTGATGGAAAAACAAATCATGCATATTCGTGTTATTGATTCTTTATTATAAATATGATGTGAAGCCCTACTTTCTAAATATCTATTTGTTTACTATGTTGTTTTGGCATGAGTGTTGTACAGTAGCTAGCATGTCCTGTAATGCCTCTTATATGCAATGCATGGCTTATTTGTATGGAATGTATAGCATAGCAGAAGAGTGAGTGGTTGTGAGAAAAAAAGTATGAATAATGGTGATATTGAAGGATAGAGTAATAGCAAACAGGGCAAAAGAAACCAGGGACTACCTGTAGGAAAGATCTGGGCAGGAAGTCAGTCCTCATCACACTTTCCTGTGTCCTACGAGCGTCGTCCTGACAACCATGAACACCCAATTTGAGCAGAGAGTCAGCATTGGAAAAAGGATTTGATTGTGACTATGTCATGACTAGTCCAACAGATTCTGTGCACATACACACACCATGTTAATGTTTTGAGGTAGGAAAGTGTTTAGCTGCAGACTGGTTCCCTCGGTGTATCCACTCTCCTCTCTGGGTCCAACTAAATACAAAGTATTTTAACAGCGAATAAATTGCATACTTCACCTTCAGACTAACACCGGTCACCATTTACTTACCTAAAACTCTGAGATGGTGAGGAATGTAAGTGCCTTTATATTCTGTTTGAAAGGATCCTGCCCTCTATGAGAGAAAAAGAAAGAGTACCAGAACAATGACACCAAGGTAACGTGACATGGTACAAGCTCTCGAAACCTGCTGTATTTCTATAAGCGAGTTTGGCTCTTACAGGTCTTGGCTGAGGGTCGGGTTGCAAATATCCACTCTTTCTGTTTCTGGACCCAAAGCAGGCCAAAGACTCTGTCCCATTAGACAGAACCAGATTCTGATAATGACGCTTAGACTGAGACTCAAAACGGTCCATCAATGAGTGGCTAAGACAAAAGGAAAGAATAATAAAAGTATCTAAAATGTTTAGTGGAGGGCAAAGATGTTTTGGAATGAATATGTGGTTTACACTTGAAGTAAAATAGCTTTCTTGTGTAGCGTGTCATACCCAAACTGTGGATTATCATAGCGATCCAAACTGGAGCTGTAGTACAGAACAGGACGGTGGTTTGAAGAGTAACCCGTCCAAGAGCGATGACCTAGACATGACTGAAATAACTCCTGACCTGGAAAAAAGAGGATACAATTAATGATAGACACAACAACAACTTTTAAAACCAGATTGTGAACATGTATTTAACTACATATATTCATTAATTAATCACAAGAATTTCACCTACTGTTGCACTTGTGTACATGGTAGTGTGACAATAATGTGATTTGATTTGATTAAAGGGATAGTTCACACAAACATAAAAATTATCTCAAGTGTTTTCTCACCCTCATGCCGTCCCATATGTGTATGAATTTCTGTCTTCTGCTGAACACAAATGAAGATTTTTGGAAGAATATTTCAGCTCCGTAGGAATGTTGGCCAGAACATTGAAGCTCCAAAATGACATAAAGGCCACGTAAAAGCAATCCATGAGACTCCAGTGGTTTAATCCATATTTTCAGAAGCAATATGATAGGTGTGGGAGAGAGACAGGTCAATATTTAAATCCTTTTTACAAAAAATCCTCCTCCTTGCCCTGTAGGTGGCGATATGCACAAAGAATGCGAACTGCCAAAAACAAAAGAAAATTAGAAAGTGGACATTTATAGTGAAAAAGGACTAAAAAAATTATCTGTTTCTCACCCACACCTATCATATCACTTCTGAAGACATGGATTAAACCACTGGATTTCATTTACGTGGCCTTTATGTAATTTTTTGGGCTTCTAAGTTCTGACCACCATTCACTAGTATAGAATGAACCTACAGTAATGAGATATTCTGCTAAGAATCTATATTTGTGTTCAACAAGAAGAAAAATCATCTGGGATGGCATGATGATGAATACATGAATTTTCTTGTTTGGGTGAACTATCCCTTTAAGTACAATATAACTCAGTAACACTTCTCGGTTCATTTCAAGTTGGATATGAAACAAATAAGCTACTGTATGATTGTCAGCCTCCATTATTGGCTTAATCAGACATATTCTGGTAAAGAAGAAAGCTAATATTGGCTAAAATACCAATATGCACCAATAGAGTCTGCAATATACTGTGCATTTGTTGTCTACAACCTTTGTTGATTGTTGACCCTGGAATTTATGTTGTTTAAAAAAAATGGTCAAAATATAGTTGGAATTAAAGTTATACTAAAAGTAAGGTGAGTGTTCTCACCATAAGACTGTCTGTAGGTGGTGCAGTATTGGTCAAGACCGGTGTTAGTCAGGCGGACTCCTGGTCTGCCCATTTCAAGCGAAAGATTGGCTGTGTCCAAGGGTCCAACCATCTGTGACTAACCCAAAAATGAACCCTAACAATCGAACACATACTGTGACATAATTATCCCAAATTATTGCACTCAAAACAGGAACATGTCAGTTTAAATCTCATATTTTGACACACCTAAGGATTTGCCCGTTTACCTTAATTTGACATAATTTAAATACGGACCTGAGGGTTCTTTGAACAACAAACAAAATATTTGTGTTAATTTTATTTTTGTTTCTTTAAGTATTAATAAATGTATTTGCAATCAACAATTTAACCGAATTCAATCGTTTAGATAAAAACAAACAGACCGATTCGACCGTTACCTGTCACTCATCAGAGCGCCAAAACAGCATTTCTGTGCGCGCGAAGAGTCGTTTTTTGTCCTCGCGCTCTCCAGGGAACCGTTACCAGGACAAACAAAGACGGGATAGTCACGCGCCTCAGTATTGTGTGGCACGACGCGGGAAAGTGAGGTGACGACAGTTTTAAACAATATTCTCATAAAAACTGAGGCGAATCTGGTGGAGATTAAAGGTAAGAGACTCTAAAGCAAAAACGGCCGTGCACGTTGGAAAACACCTTTACAAGACGAGTGTGAAAAGGTCGTTCCTTTAAATTATGGCCCCTTTTATTTATTTATAAGTTTATTTAACAGGGACAATGCAGAAACTGCTACAATTTCAATCATCCGATGCTCCACATACAAGCTTCTAGCCAAAGGCTAATTTGCAGCCCAAATCCCTTTCGGGTTTGAAACTTTTGAAAAATGAAACATACTTTTATAGATATCTTTAAGTTTTTCATTAAGGGGACATTTGAAATATTTTACAATCATATAGTCATGATTTAATTAACAAATTCAAATGTTCATTGGGTTAGGTGGACATTCAGTTGGTTAAATTAGCTTCTAAATAGTCTGTGAAAAATATTAAGCTAACTATTTGCAGACTTATTATACAGTGAATCCGGAAAGTATTCACAGCGCTTAACTTTTTCCAAAAAATTTTTTATGTTAAAGCCTTATTCCAAAATGGATTAAATTCATTATTTTCCTCAAAATTCTACAAACAATACCCCATAATGACAACATGAAAGAAGTTTGTTTGAAATCTTTGCAAATTAAAAAAAAATAAAAAATGAAAAAAATCACATGTACATAAGTATTCACAGCTTTTGCTCAATACTTTGTTGAAGCACCTTTGGCACCAATTACAGCCTCAAGTCTTTTTTGTGTATGATGCTACAAGCTTGGCACACCTATTTTTGGACAGTTTCTCCCATTCTTCTTTACAGGACCTCTCAAGCTCCATCAGGTTGGATGGGGAGCATCGGTGCACTGCCATTTTCAGATCTCTCCTGAGATGTTCAATCTGGTTTAAGTCTGGGCTCTGGCTGGGCCACTCAAGGACATTCACAGAGTTGTCCCGTAGCCACTCCTTTGTTATCTTGGCTGTATGCTAAGGGTCGTTGTCCTGTTGGAAGATGAACCTTCACCCCAGTCTGAGGTCCAGAGCGCTCTGGAGCAGGTTTTCAAGGATGTCTCTGTGCATTGCTGCATTCATCTTTCCCTCAATCCTGACTAGTCTCCCAGTTCCTGCTGCTGAAAAACATCCCCACAGCATGATGCTGCCACCACCATGCTTTACTCTACGGATGGTATTGGCCAGGTGATGAGTGGTTCCTGGTTTCCTCCAGACATGATGCTTCCCATTCAAGCCAAAGAGTCCAAGCTTTGTTTCATCAGACCAGAGAATTTTGTTTCCCATGGTCTGAGAGTCCTTCAGGTGCCTTTTGGCAAACTCCAGGCGGGCTATCATGTGCCTTTTACTGAGGACAGGCCTGATTGGTGTAGTGCTGCATTGATTGTTGTTCTTCTGGAAGGTTCTCCTCTCTCCACAGAGAAATGCTGGAGCTCTGTCAGAGTGACCATCGGGTTCTTGGTCACCTCCCTGACTAAGGCCCTTCTCTACTATTAATACATTTGCAAAGATTTCAAACAAACTTTTTTCACATTGTCATTATAGGGTATTGTTTGTAGAATTTTTAGGAAAATAATTGAGGAAAAAGTGAAGCACTGTGAATACTTTCCGGATGCACTGTATATAGTATATGTATAGTATATTCAGTGATGCAAACTACTCACCTTCCAGCTAAAGTCACCTTTTCTGAAGCTAATTTGCCCAAATTGTTTGGTAGAGTTTTCATCATTTTACTATATAACCCTTGTGCATAAATTAAAAAAAGTTACTCAGAGGTCCTTAGAGGACAAAAATGCCTGCGTCAAAAAACTGCCATAAAAATATTATATATTAATATTATTTTCCACTTTCACTGACTTATAATATTGCAGTTTTAATGTGGACATTTTTGTCCTAAAGGTCCTGAGTGTAACTATTTTGTATACAAAGTGTCAAAATTCCCCAAAGTGCCTTTGGCAAAATGTATGCCGTTGGCATTAATACAGCCAAAATGATCGAAAAAACAAAAATGAAAAATACAAAAATGTCCCGAAGGTCGCACATGTGTTAAAATCACTTTAAAGGGTTACTATAAGCTTAAATACTTGAAAAAAGCTTTAAATACAACAAACAAATTGACTGAAAATATAGCCTACACCTGGAACACCTGCTTACTTGCTCACCTTTTTCTCCTCTCATGAGTTTGCGTCCCTGTATATTGATTATTATATTTCTGTTAACATAAATGTATTGGCATTTTAAATTACATTGAATTTATTCATATAACAGGGTGGACATTTAATGCTTGGCAACATATGACTAGCATCACAAAATAAAGGAAAACAGAAATAAAACAGAAGAGTTACACACTCCAAACAACCTCAAAAGTGTGACATTATAAAATACATCTGAAATTAATGGCCACAGTTTTATGACAAGAGGTGGACAATCAAATCAAGGGACACACAACAAACCTCCGCTGTCAGTGTTAAAATTACACATTTAAAACAAAAGAATACATTGCTAATGAGATAATATACACTAAACAATTAAAAGTATGGGAAACAAATGTACACTCACTGAGCACTTTATTAGGAACATAATAAAGTGCCCGATGTGGTCTTCTGCTGCCCATCTGCCCAAAGGTTCGACATGTTCATATCAGAATGAACAGACTGGTTTTAGCTGACAGAAAGTCTTCGGTAACTCAGATAACCACTCTGTACAATTGTGGGGATATCTGAGTTACTGAAGACTTTCTGTCAGCTCAAACCAGTCTGGCCATTCTCTATTGACCTTTATTCTAAATTTTGTTTTGTTTTGTTTTTGACACCATTCGGAGTAAATTCTAGAGACTGTTGTGTGTAAAAATCCCAGGAGATCAGCATTTACAGAAATTCTCAAATCAGCCCATCTGGCACCAACAATCATGCCACAGTCCAAATAACTGAAATCACATTTTATCCCCATTCTGATGGTTGATGTGAACATTAACTGAAGCTCCTGACCCGGATCTGCATGATTTTATGCAGCGCACTGCTGCCACATGATTGGCTGATTAGATAATTGAGTAAGTAGGTGTACAGGTGTACCTACTAAAGTTCTAAGTTAGTGTAGAAATTCAACGGAGTAACAGTTTATTTTCGTCAAACATGTTTTAGATGCAGTTTAGGTGAAATTATGAAATGACACTTGTAAATTATTGAATTTATTAAGAATTTGACTTTAGGCCCAAAGCAGTGTGTAACATTATAAATGATCTTTATTCTACAGGTGAAACTCGAAAAATTAGAATATCGGGCAAAAGTTCATTAATTTCAGTAATTCAACTTAAAAGGTGAAACTAATTTATTATATAGACTCATTACAAGCAAAGTAAGATATTTCAAGCCTTTATTTGATATAATTTTGATGATTATGGCTTACAGCTTATGAAAACCCCAAATTCAGAATCTCAGAAAATTAGAATATTGTGAAAAGGTTCAGTATTGTAGCTCAAAGTGTCACACTCTAATCAGCTAAACACCTGCAAAGGGTTCCTGAGCCTTTAAATGGTCTCTCAGTCTGGTTCAGTTGAATTCACAATCATGGGGAAGACTGCTGACCTGACAGTTGTGCAGAAAACCATCATTGACACCCTCCACAAGGAGGGAAAGCCTCAAAAGGTCATTGCAAAAGAAGTTGGATGTTCTCAAAGTGCTGTATCAAAGCACATTAATAGAAAGTTAAGTGGAAGGGAAAAGTGTGGAAGAAAAAGGTGCACAAGCAGCAGGGATGACCGTAGCCTGGAGAGGATTGTCAGGAAAAGGCCATTCAAATGTGTGGGGAGCTTCACAAGGAGTGGACTGAGGCTGGAGTTACTGCATCAAGAGCCACCACACACAGACGGGTCCTGGACATGGGCTTCAAATGTCAAACGTCTTACCTGGGCTAAAGAAAAAAGAACTGGTCTGTTGCTCAGTGGTCCAAAGTCCTCTTTTCTGATGAGAGCAAATTTTGCATCTCATTTGGAAACCAAGGTCCCAGAGTCTGGAGGAAGAATGGAGAGGCACACGATCCAAGATGCTTGAAGTCCAGTGTGAAGTTTCCACAGTCTGTGTTGGTTTGGGGAGCCATGTCATCGGCTGGTGTTGGTCCACTGTGCTTTATTAAGTCCAGAGTCAACGCAGCCGTCTACCGGGACATTTTAGAGCACTTCATGCTTCCTTCAGCAGACAAGCTTTATGGAGATGCTGACTTAATTTTCCAGCAGGACTTGGCACCTGCCCACACTGCCAAAAGTACCAAAACCTGGTTCAGTGACCATGGTATTACTGTGCTTGATTGGCCAGCAAACTCGCCTGACCTGAACCCATAGAGAATCTATGGGGCATTGCCAAGAGAAAGATAAGAGACATGAGACCAAACAATGCAGAAGAGCTGAAGGCCGCTATTGAAGCATCTTGGTCTTCCATAACACCTCAGCAGTGCCACAGGCTGATAGCATCCATGCCACGCCGCATTGAGGCAGTAATTAATGCAAAAGGGGCCCAAACCAAGTACTGAGTACATATGCATGATTATACTTTTCAGAGGGCCGACATTTCTGTATTTAAAATCCTTTTTTTTATTGATTTCATGTAATATTCTAATTTTCTGAGATTCTGAATTTGGGGTTTTCATAAGCTGTAAGCCATAATCATCAAAATTATATCAAATAAAGGCTTGA
This sequence comes from Xyrauchen texanus, assembly GCF_025860055.1. Classification (NCBI taxonomy): domain Eukaryota; kingdom Metazoa; phylum Chordata; class Actinopteri; order Cypriniformes; family Catostomidae; genus Xyrauchen; species Xyrauchen texanus. The sequence continues at coordinate 24,732,938 of NC_068321.1, read as the reverse complement.
AATATCTTACTTTGCTTGTAATGAGTCTATATAATATATTAGTTTCACCTTTTAAGTTGAATTACTGAAATTAATGAACTTTTGCACAATATTCTAATTTTTCGAGTTTCACCTGTATTTAATAAGCCTATTCAAATGGTTAACAAGTAAATTAACCATCATAAATACCATAACTCTTAAAACTAAAAAAGGCACCAAATGACCCAATATCCTATGACTGACTGTTGACTATAGATAAATAGTATTTAAAATTCAACACAGTGTGTCCAAAACAGTTATGGATGAGGAGTTGGCCTAGCTAACAAATAATCATAAACATAATTATTAAAAATGCTAATAATCCCATATCAGTCAAAAATGTCATTATAATGAGTTTAAGTCTCTTAAAAACAAGGCCGCTTTGAGACTGTCCGCCTGCTCTCAACATTTCATAATTGCTTTAATCTATTTTTTTTATGCCTCTTGAGAATTTGTGTGAGATGTTCATCATATATAATCCTCTGACGTCACATAAACAGATGGCGATTGGCAAATATAAGAGACTTTAAAGTGGATCAGTCCTACAGGTCTAAGCAACTGCATGTATGTGTCCACAGGGTGGCAATGTTGATCTTTTAAAATGGAAAAGCAGACTTGTGTCTGCAGTCTTGCCCCTTGTTTCATGGTGTCATATATCCCATACTGTTCATATGACTTTTATGAAATATCTACTGTCTGGAGAGAGTGTGTATGGGAGAGTTAATGTATTGTTATGAAGGCAGTCATAGACATTTTGAATAACTGTTTACAGTCTGTATGGCCTTGTCCATGTCACACATCAAGTAGTCCTCATAATCACCATGGCACCTGCTGTGTGTAAAGCGTGTCACGGCATTGAAATTACTCTCCAGTTTAGAAGGATCAAGTCCATCATTTTAACCGCCCCTCTGTCTAAAGCTCCACTCTTCACCATAATGATATCCCCAAAACTCCAACACAACAGAAACTCTTCTAAATCTCTTCATAAATCATTGAACACTAACAAGTATACCACTTTATCTTCATCTTGCACAAAACATAGCTGCAAGCAGCATTTAAAGGGGTTCAAGCATTTAAGGGGCCTTAAGTACATATGCAACAGCTATTAAGTATTAATTAGATAGTCTGTTGGCACCTAAAACAATTATAAAGTGCCTTAATTTTCAGAATCATCAGGTTAGGTAGCACAGAGATATGGCATTTCTTATATTCCTAACTGTTATAGCACCACCAAAAGGCCGATGTGTGAAATGTTTAGCATGTGTCCTCAGATTGACCTCCTACATAAGTGTCCTAATTTGGTGATAATATCTCTTTCCATTCAAGAGTTATAACAATTTAAGTAAAATTGGCCACGGTCACTTCATGCCTTTTGGTGTACCATTACGATGAAGAATCAAAAGTTGAAACTTTTTATTGATAATTATAGATATTGGGACTATAAAGACTCTTTCTGTGCTGTTTGGTTTCAATCAGCTGAATGGCATAGGACTAGTTAGAAAAATACGTTTTTTTAAAGAATCTTTAATAATTAACATACGATTTGATTCACACCAATTGCTCTTGAGACAAAGTTGTTCAAAATGAGGAGATCTATCAATTGATATGAATAACGTGTGTCTGTGTGAAACACCGCAGTGTATGCAACCATTCACATGCATTTTTTTTTCACATTTTGCACAGACCTTCTGGGCCAAGAGACAAATAGGCCTACCACGTTTCGTTCAGATTGGCATTTTTTAACCTTATCTAATAGCTGCTAAAATTTGATTGGTTAATGGTTGCCGTGTTTTTCAAGATATGCGACTGTCTTCATAGACCTTGATGGCACCTTGGACAATGACTCTGCATGCAAAACTTCTAGTAGGCTGGACAAACGGTTTCCGTGGTTAGAGATGTTTTAACCTTTGTCATTGGTATAGTGCCACCAAGTGGCTGAGGTGCACAATTTTTCATGTGTCCTCATTGATCTTTTACATGTGTCTTTTGTGAAAATGTCTCATTCCGTTCAAGGGTAGAAGTGGCCACACTCGCTTCGTACGTTTTGGTGTCCCATTCTGACGATGAATCGAAAGTTCACATTTTTTGGACAATTATTGACAATGGGGAATCTAGAAAATCTTTCTGCACTTGTTTGTTCTGATCAGGCAAATGGGCTAGGACTAGTTCGAAAAAGTGGGTTTTGCAAAAAATCCAAAATGGCGGAAACATTTTTGAGATGATATCGACTAGAGCCAAGGATTCTAAAGATATAAGGTACTTAAGTCTGTGACATACGGTTCAGGAGTTATGGCCCAAAATGTCTTTAGCTTTATCATAGCGCCCATCTTCGTGCTTGAAACCCCTAATAACACTCAATTTTAAAATTGAAATGGAAATCCCCTGCCCAGTTTCATCAATTCTACATTAGCACCACAAAAAGTATTCATGTAGTCCCAACACATATGGATTAAGTAAACTTTCATTTTACAAATTTAAATAGATAGAATGCAATGAAATCAAGTTGTGACAAAATGTTCTTTAATTATGTTGCTTTGGTTAATTAATTAATTAAGTAAATTGAACAAGCATGTGACGTGAGGCAAGTTCAGATAAGTCAAGCCTCTTTGGATATTATCGTGTTTGAATGACAAACAAATATGTGTATTTATCCGCAATTATAAACATATTAGTATAGTTATATTATACTATCTATCTATCTATCTATCTATCTATCTATCTATCTATCTATCTATCTATCTATCTATCTATCTATCTATCTATCTATCTTAGTATAATATATTGTGAAAGGTGACCCGTTGTGAAAGGTTAACCCCTAATTAATTTGTATTTATTTGTAACATTTTTAACAAAAACTGCGAGACGTGGTACAACACCCAAAGATGTCTGTCTAGTGCATGTTTACATGGGAAAACAATTGAAAACAGCACAGATGGAAGTGTAAACGGCCCCTTATGGCACCAGATTGGAGTTTTTGTGGTGTATAATAAAAATTGTTTGCTTGTGAGAGTGTGTTGACTTAACACATTTTTGGCTTGTTGTCAGGGCTACATTTTATGTCCCCCAGCAAACTGAGGGCAGAGTTTTGAATTTTAAACTTAATCCTAATGTGGGATTTCTGTCATATTCAGTCTTACTCAAAATCTGTACACGCAGAACTAATCCAAACTTCACAGAATTTCACCAGTTCCTGGTGCATTTTTTATAGCTTGGTTTAAAGATGGTGTAAGCTCTGTCAGCCATTTTTCCCAGTGAATTACACATTACACCGTCTTTGCAAAAACCCTGTTTGAGTGCCCCCTTTGAGGTTGATTCGGTGCCTCCTTTTGTGCGGAGCCACATCAACGGGTTGCATATGCAGCATACCCCATTTTTGCACCACTGCAGCTTCCATTTGATCCTGGTCGTATCCAGAAAAGTGTAGACTGCAGACAGAATGTCACACTCAGTTCTGGATGGGAACACTATGTTCCAGTCATTGGCCCAGAAGCCATTTGCCTTTACCTTGTCATAGATGATCTCTGTGGTTGAGACTGGCACATATGACTGACATCTGCCTCAAACAATTCATCTTTGACATTTTCAACCTATTTAAGAAAAATCACAGATGACTTAGAATATAAAAACAGTGCCTGAGAAGTGACAAGATTGTTTTCCCTCCCCAAGCCCTGCATATTGCCACATAAATCACAATTTCTCGCTGATTTCCAAGCCACAACCGAAAATGGCATATAGAGGTTTGGTTTTGTGATTAGAGGTGACAGTGGACTCTATAAGCTGCATCTCTTTAATAAAAATGTTCAGTCTTTTGAAAACAAAATTAATAAAAATAAAAACCGATAATGACTCCTAAAGCAGGTATGAGACTCATGAAACCTATCAAAACCATGTACAGGTCAGATTTCACCATCAAATCAAAAGCAATAATAATTTTTCTGTTACAATTTTGTTTTTTAGGACAATCAATATTTTTACATAGTGACAATATTTTCATGAAATCTCACATGCAAAAAAATGTCATTTTAATTTCTGTAATTTGAAAAATAAATAAATACACAATTAAAATGTAATTCATAAGGGCTGTCAATCAAATGCAGATTTTAATCGAATTACATACGAATTAATTAAATCGCAATTAATCACATATATTGATATTTGCTGAAAAATGCCCCCAAATATATTTTAATAAAATACAATTAAAAACAAAAAAAATGGCATAATATTTTTTATGTGGTATATATATATATATATATATATATATATATATATATATATATATATATATATAATTTCATTAAATGAATGTATTAAAATGACAGTCCTAGTATTTATACATTAAGGTAGTATTTATTGCACTGCCTTTAATTTATGGCGATTTAAATAATAATAATAAAAAATATATTTTTTCATATTGTAATACAGAAAAAAAATACTGTAATAAAGAAAATATCGTAATGACAGGAAGTCATACCTGTTAAGACGAAACCTGCGGCAGCAAAATTTGATACCAATCATGTCAGATTTTACTAGAGATTAATAGTGTACAGTAGTACTGAAGTTTAACGAACAGTCTAGGAGATTTCGGTCTCCCAATTTGATGAGAGGTAAACTGGACTGCCATGAAAAGAACTACCTGGTGTTAGAAACATAGACACAAACACACATGTTTGTAACACTTAAGGGAAGTAAAAGTGGGCATGTAAAGTGTGAAATAACTATTTCTAAAGATAAAAAAGATGCAACAAAATACCATGTCTCAAACACAATATTGTTCTGAACTTCAGCAATAACTGTGCTCAGATTTTTACATTTCTGTTACATTTTTGTTTTCTGTTAGTGTGTGTGTGGTGTGTTGTGTATGTTAGTGAAAGTAATCTCCAGTTTAAAGCCATTTCTTTCATGGTAGATCAATCATGGTGTGTTTGTTTTGCTTGAGGCTCATCAGAAATAATTCCTTCTGTTGCATGGCCTCTTTCTTTCTCTTTCCATCTTACTCTCCTTCCCATCTATTTCTTAAACATTCTTAAACCTCTCATTTCTAATTACATTTTAGCATCTTTCGTGTAAAACAAAAGGCGACTGTGTACAACACAAAATATACCAGATACTCATTTTATCTCCCTGTTTGACAGAAATGCATTTCTTTCTCCGCTTCTAATCTATTTCTTCAGTCTTCACTCTTTCCATCTCTGGAGTGCAAGTCTTTCAGCACCTCGTCTCTCGTCTGCAAACGCTCACATTTTCACACTCATATCCCATCCGTCTTTCATTGTCTCACCCTGTCTCCCCCTATCTCTCTCTTTCTCTCTCTCCATCTGTCCTTAGGGGGCTGCTGGTACTTGCAGTGTGTCTGGACTCTCAGTTTCCAGGAAATATCATTTCTGAACAGAGAATGCTTGTGTCCTTCGCAGCATACAATACAATGTGAGTAAGACAGATGGAGAAAGGAAGAGAGAAACATGTAGAGGTTTGGCTCAGGAATTTAAAAAGATGCCTCTATTCAGGTGCCACAGAGAGGAAGAAGATAAAAGGGAAATAAAGGAATTCTTAGATAGAATACATTTACACAGTTTTTGGGAGTCACAACCATATTTATTTAAGTCAATCCTCTCTTTAATTTCCAGGCAACTGGTTTCCTACATATTTGTAGATCAATATTTAATGTCCCTTTAGTAGATTAGGTATGTCCATTTATTATACAGTTCAATAGGTGGGTTATTCAACCAGTGATTATCGCTAAGCAGATAGTGATATATGGATGTTTCTTCAACTTTGTGCTCTTTTAACTCCGTGGACTTCCAGAAAGACTTGTTAAAAATGTTTTACACTCAATATTTGTTTTTGGTCCACTAACAATGTTCAATAATCTATGTACATGCAGCACAGGAGATTTATGTCATTTTATGTCATGAAAATTCCCACCATCTTAAATTCTGTATTGTGTTTAATTGAATTCTGTGCTAGAAATGACGCTGATGGAAATTAAATTTGTAACATTTTTGACTCCTTTGCCTTGCTCAGGCTAATTTCATAGCTAACATTTTATGTATCCTAAACAAACACAATTAAATATAATTTAGCATATTTTTGGTAACAATCTGCTCACAAGTGATATTTATCTTAAATTATCACTTGTCACATTGATGATCATAGTAATCCTTTTTTATTTATATAATGGATTTTCATAGTTTTAATACTGAAAATCTGGCTCTGGGACAAGGCTAAAACAGTCAAATCTGTACATAAAGGCATTCGTAAAGCACAAAAAGTAAATAAAGAAGGTCTGGAAAAAAATTTCCAAGCCAGTTTTAATAAGACCGTCATATAGACCAGTACCATTGTTTGCAAAAATGTCAGGGTGTGCACAGTGGTGGCAGAAAGACAACAAACTGTTGTGTTAGATTTGACTGATTAGACGATAAAACGATTATTACCTGAAATAATGTTCGCTATAAATGCTTGCTGCAAAGCCGTGAGTTTAAATGATCTCTTCAGTCCAGTCTGCCCTGCTGATGGCTTGAAGCCAGAGCCGTCTACTAGAGCACTCGAAGTCATTTTTCAACCATAGAATCCAATAAAAGTTTTTTGTTTGCGCACGGTTCCGGTGTTGCCAAAGGATTGATCTATAACATAAAGAAAAAAAATGTAATCTGTTCGTTTTTATGAAAATTAACCCCTGGGAAATGAAAGTGCCCAAAGTTGAAGAAACATCCACACCTTTCACATTACATATATCATACTGTCTTTTGAAATAATAGTGCCTTACAAAAGCCCAGTGAGCAAACCAAAAGGTCACAGTGACAAAAACAAATTCCCTAAGATGCTAAGGGAGAACAAATCTATTTAGGAACCATAGTTAGTACTCCAAACAGGACTGACAACCATATTGTACTGCTGTGTGAACGTAGCTAGAGAAAAAAAAAGACGGTAGAAACAACAGAGGGAATTGGAGAGACAGATGGAGAGAAAGATAAAGGTGTGGATGAAGTGTGTCTAATATTAGTCCTCAGTGATGTCATAATCGAGCTCCTGCCGAACCGGGTGGGTTTGGATGCGTGCTATGATTCAAAAAGGGATGAGTGCTCAGCATGTAGTCTGCAGGACCTTGGAACACTGTGTTTTGCGTGCATGCTTTATTCACCTTTAGCCTCCCTTTCTATTTATATACTTCTCATCCGTGACTCTCTTTGACTGTCCCATCCTGCTTCTCTTGCATTCTTTGTCTGCTCCTCCTCTCTTTTTCCCCCACACTGTCTGTCGTACAGATGTTTTGACAAATCTTAGCTTGATAATTGCAGGACCAACTGTTTTGCTGAGCATCGCCTGACTTAATTCAAACAAACACACTCACGCTTTTCTGATTGTAAGCAAAAATCGAGTTCTTTTGAATTCAGGAATTGCATAATAAAAAATAGAAAAAATACTGAAACTAATTGCTTTTTGTGACATGTTCTGTAATGGTTCTGGAATGCAATCTAATAAGATGAAGATGAATTACTGTAATACAATCTGCAATTAAATGCTGCATAATTTTTTATTTAATTACGAACTAATGACTTTAGGTCCCCGTCTCAAAATTGTGTTTTTGATATATATTTTTTACTGGTGAAAGATATACATAAATGATAATCAAAATATTAACCCTTTAACATATTCAGAGCTTTGCAGATGTATATTTCGCACTGAAGAGCCACATGTATCGCTTATTCTTAAAAATAGTTAATTTTTTGACTCTCGAAAATCAAGATCTTTATCTTTATATCAAGTGTCCCACATTTGGTATTCAACCAGTGAAAATGTGTAAAATTATGCATGGAGCCACACTGAGAGCCCCATATCTCTGGGATTTAACCATACAGGGCCTTTGAAATTACAATGCAAAAAGCGAAGTTTGTTCAGAACCAAAATCTAAAAGGATATTTAGATATCTTTAATACTTCGGAAGTTATAGGCACTCCAACTTTGGAAAAAACAACACAAAAAAGTGATTTTCCCATATTTGGACTATTTGCATGTAATGCAATAAGGGTAGTTGATGTACTATGTTTTTTAGAACATAGTTCAAAAATAAAATAAAGATGCTGACACCTTTATAAAGTTATTATTTTGACCTGTAGTCTTGCTACAGAATTATAATGGAATAACCCATTTTTAATATTTACATTTAATCAAATAATTCTGATGCAGCATTCACATCAGAGCTGTTGTCTTAACAATAATGTGCATCTTTTCTTGTTTTTTTCTTCAAAAAGACTAATATAATCATGACCAGAACCATTAAGGAATGAGAATTAATAAGATAAATCAAAGCCAGAATCATTAAATTCCTTATAATTCCCATCCCTAGCGGCAAAGCTATTTGTTTACAGAAATCTACAGCATGCACACACACAGACAGTGTTTTACTGTGGCAAATGCATATCCCATGCTAAAATTAATAACACACTCTATCTCAATATTACTTGAGCATGACACATTATTTCACATGCATTACATTGCATGTTGATAAATTCAGCAATATTTGTCTTGCAAATGATTCATTGTACTCCATTTATAGACAATTACACAATTAAGATTACAAAACCATATTATTTCACATCCAGATATGAATTAAATAGATGAATAATGCATGTGAAAATGATAAATGACCAGGATATGCATTAAGCCAATTTTCGATAAAATACTAGAAACAGGGAAAAAGTAACATTGAATAAAGTCTCCACGCCAGAAGGTGTACAAATTATTTTCTCTAGTTTATTATGGAACATAGTAAGAACTGTGCTCCTTAGCTCCGCCCACCCTCACATCCAATCACATGGAAGGGTATGGGTAGGGCAGAAAAAACAAAGAAACAAAAAAACATCCAATAAGATCACAGTCCGCTCGGCCAAAAAAACAGGAGAGGCTACAAATTGGGAACGCTTTACAGTCATCTTGCTGGGCAAACATCTCAGACACCTCCAACTCAAGCCCCCATAAACCCCAATAAACTCTCTACCGCCCCCTTTAGGAACAAATTCCCAAACATCCGCTGCATGCTTTTTAGTCGCTATAACACGCCACAAGACGCATGATGGGAAACAACCTTCTTTAATTCTCTGTTACAATTCTACACAAGGGTGTACATGTAAAATATCTGGATATTTGACCAAATACTGGCAAAAGTTGCGCGTCGTACGACAAGTAACCCATTCAAGAACCTTTGTTCACGCATTGTACACACATATGCTACGCTTAAGACTCTACGGTGGCGTTCTGTAATACCAATCATGGAATGTTTGAAGTTTTTTTGAAAAGTATGAGGAAAAGAAAGGGCTTAAGGAATAGTGAGGCATCTGGAATGCTAGCCCAGCTTCGACACTTCTTAAAGACACACATATATAGCATTTTAATGGATAAACATACACTTATATAAACAGACGCGTACATACTAAACACTGATTTGCACATTGCCGTTATCTGTCACAGTTAAAAAACAAAACGACAGATTGCTAGCCATCTGTTAGTCTAGGTTTGTTAACAATGCCTCTGTTTAGATGACATGTAAGAAATGTTATCAGTCAAACTATCTGTACCCCCACCTGTGTTTATGGTGAGAAGCAGGAGAGAATAGGAAAGCTAAAAATGGTACATGAGTGGTACAAATCTAACACAGGACACACATATAGACAAGGACAAGTGAGTTTGATCCTACGTAAGTATAACTGACATACTAATGTATTACGAACTCTTGATCATCAGAGAAAAGATGGACGCAAATTCTTCGCCATCTCCGCTCTGCGTTCCCAAAGCACTCTCCCGGGCGCTTGAACCTTGCTGTGTTTGTCAACAAATGAACAACTAATAGAAAGTAAACAACACACCTTACAATGCCACTAGGTAAACCTAAACAGAAATGACAACGAGGAAAGAAAGCAAGAATATAAAAACGTCATGTGGCATCCTTCGGTTTCACAGAAAGCATGTTTAACTGGCTTTAGATCAAATCTATGCTGTTAACCTCTATCGACACTATTCTGTGACTCTTTCACAGGCAGCTAAATCTATACAGTACTGTTATTTTTCATAGATTTATAGTTTTTTTTACACTGTACAAAGTTGGCAAAAAATACATGAATAAATACATTGAGTCAGACTGTACACATTAAGTGTGTGTTGAGACTTCAAGGGTACTTCGCCGTGGAAAAATGTGTCAGGGAGAGTGAAAGAGCCCCTCCAGACAGCAAAATAATGATCTGTTAATATTCTCCTGTCTATTCTGAACAAATATACGTTTTATTAGTCTGAGAGAGTTTCATTACTCGAGCTCTTTCATTGGGTCAGCACTCCTCCATCCAACATAATCAACGCAGTGCAGTAGAACCCAGTAATTAAAATCTGTGTTTGCATTTTAGAAGTGGCTTCAGGGCAATGATGTGTGTTAAACTCAAAGTGCTGAGCTGAAGGAAAACAGATATTATTGCCTATACATTACCATAATATGTTGTAACTAAATTTAGAGTGGTGCTTGCTTGTGAAAAACTCGTGCCGTAATGTTGGAGCTTAAAAACTTTTTCCATACCTTCCAATGTCACATTTGATATTCTTGTGCCAGTATGGATTTTTTCGGCTGCTTTATTGTCCGCCACGTCATCATAAATCATAAGAAAATTAATAGAACACACTTCCTCAACATGTCGCATGATTTGAGGTATCATTTATGTCCGTACGTGATTTGAGGGACAGGTTATGCTCTACAATTGAATACTTAAGGCCTGGATATACTGGCCGACCGCAGTGCCTTCCAAAGTATACTTTTCTGACTGCAAGCGAATACGAACGCATTCAACGCATTCACGCTACAATGGTTTGTGATACTCCGAGTTCAGTCAATGGCCGGCACATGTGCTGACAATAAGCACAGACAAGGAATGCGTCTGCAGGTCAAGGAAATCTGTATGAGGTAAATAGGTAAATAAATAATGTTTAACGTGATAATTCAGTATAGACACCGATAAATCATGTTCAATTATAAAATATATCTTAATGCTGTTAAACCAACAAAGAAACACCTCTTGCACACCTGGGTGTTGCGGGCAGGTGCGTACGACACAAAATACAAAAAGTCTTGCACACTATCACAAATCTTTATTAGATTACAATTTAAATGTATGCATTTTGTAAATTTAGTCCTGTCATGTCGTATGGGCATCAGTTATGATAATTGTGAATGAACATGCATATATGTACGCCCAATTTACAAATGTTTGGAATAACTAAAATACTTTTAACAAACAAATCTTGGGTGTACGCAACGTTTGCCTATCATCAATTACGTGCCAATTACTCCCAGTTTAATGAATGAGGACATAAACTTTGACTTTCTTGCTCCGCAATATTCTCTTCAAACCTTTGCTCCACAAGACATTATTTGGCTTGAAAGAGAAAACCCGTTGGGTATGCAACGTGTGCTTGTCTGGTGCATTTTGTAACAAAATTACATGCAAAATGGAGCGTCTGCATTCACATTCTTGCGTCCTTAATTATGAGCAATAGTAATAGCTTGCCTTAGCAAACAGCAATAATAAGAGCCAACTCATAAGAACAGAACAGCTGTGTATGAACAGACTTTGATTTGGTGAGAATTACGCCAGAGGGTTCTGGTTTTTAGGTTTTGTGCTGTAATTTTCTAGAGCGAGTGGATGAAATCGATAAGCCTCACCAAGCACACCAGGCAGCAGCATATGGGAAAAATACAGTGTGTGTACTTGTTCCACACATGCTGGACTAAAGCGAGTGTGTCTAGCTCAGCTGGTTGTCATCATGGTGTTTTGACTCGGCTCTTGAGCAGTATCTAAGCTAATATTTGAAAGCAGATACAACCTGCATCAAACTCACAAACTTGCTCCCATTATGTCATCTCAACACCTACTGTATGCTATTTTTAGACCGCACGTCTTCACCCATTGTGCGATTGTCTGGGGCGATATTAATTTGTGTCTGGACACTTAGTAATAAATTCTTTCACTTCTAAATTAAAAGAATTTTCCACTTCAAAAACTACTTAAAGGGATAGTTTGCCCAAAAAATAAAATTCTGTCATCATTTACTCACCCTCACATTAATCCAAACTAGTGTGACTTTCTGTCTTTTGTGGAACACAAAGAGATGTTAGGCCTCAGTCACCATTCAGTTTTATTGTATGAAAAAAAATCAGAGGAAGCAAATGGTGACAGGCTCTTCTGCCTACTTGGATGTGTTCCACTGAAGATTTTCAATTTTAGGTGAACTATCTCTTTAAGATGCTTAAGATGTATGCTGTTGATTAACACAGACAACAAGAAACCGGTTGACAAATTCATATGCCATGTTCCTAGGCCAGAAGTTTTATAACGTAATCGTTTTCCAAAATATGCAGTAATAAAGCATTTTAAAAACACTGTTTTTGGTGGAAGAAAATGTCATTCTAGTGTGGATGAGAGGCATAAAAAATAGCTAAAGCTAAAGTATTAGTATGGACATTGTAAGGAGGGCTGGGTGAAGATATATTGATTTTCCAATTAATCACGATCTTCATCAAAGGTTGTCCACATTAATCCGGATACATTTGAAAATGCCATTTTATCAAGCTTTTTCCATAAGTTGCTCGTCCACACTAAAACGCAAGAAAACCCTTAAATTCCCTTACTGCTCATGCAAAGAAATTGTTGTTCTGTGAAGCAGCTGAATTGCAATTGTCCTAGTGTTTCGTTGCCGGACAGCATTTCCAAGTAAACTTTGCGTTGCGTTTGAAGGAATGCAATGTATAGGTTGCACAAAGTTACATTTATTTTTAAAATCTTTAACGCTCTCAAAATGAATAACAGGCACATTAGCGCCGCTACAACATTGGCCGCCATCTTTTTTTTTTTTTTTACTCAAATGACAACAAATACCTCAATAGGTGTGTTCGACTTTATGCTGCGTTGCGCAGACTGATTAGCGCCGTACTTGAAGCAATGCATGTCAGTTAGAAATTTTGCCCGTCACCGGCGTGTCATCATGACGTATGCCATCAAAGTACCGCAAGTGCGATTTGAGAGCAGCCATCTGGTGCTGCCGGAACAGTATCTCCAGAATGGCTGCACAAACTCTGATGACAACATTAGCTTATTCACGATTAGCCAGGCTCACAACGTGACAACGGTGTTTCATGGGCTGCGTTCGCAATGGTATGCTTCATATACTACTCTTACTACTTCTGCTATGTCAGTCTGCTATGCTGTTATCAAGGTCACTTTAAAGACATCCAGTTCTGTGAAAACTCACAAATCTGTGTTTTTATAACTGTACAATCTCGCCGATTGGTAAATCGAGAAGTTGAACAAACCTATTGTTTTCAGATATCTTCATCTTCCACATCCATACTACAATGCAAAGAGCATTTTTAAATTGATCCACTTGGGAGAGCGTTTTCGAAAAATTATGTTTTTGCTGCCAAAAACGCTGTCTCAGTGTTGACGGAAGGCCAAAATATAGAGAAACAAATGCGCTTGCAAACAAAAACGTATTAGTGTCAGTGGCCAAAATCTGTTTAGAATCCCAGCCCTTATTGTAAAAATGTACAGTAACTGTTTGGCTGTGATTTTGTCACGTCACTTTCAGTGACTACAGAAAAATGTGTTCGAAGTGTTACTAAGCCTGATTAAGTCAAAGTCTGGAGGGCATCAGGAGGAATTGTGGGTAATTAATAAACTGGGTTTGGCAGTGGTGTCATAAAATGTATAGGATGTTTTTTTTCTTGCTCTTTCATTCCCCCTCGACCACATTTCTCCTCGGCAAGAATAAAACAGACATCAAAATCCCTCGGTTGGATCAAATCCGTCATCAACACACTGTTATTCAGGAATATCAGTACAAGTGACAAACAAAAACAAGTATAATTTTCTTCAATTTTTGCTCAATTATTTACAAAAAAGTTTTTCAAAACATGAAATCAGGAGACTTCTCCCATTTTTCACATTTATGATAAAGAAACAAACAAACAAACAAAAATATACACCAAACACACACATACAGACACACAGAAAGAGAAGAAGAATTATTACTTTTAAGCGTTGTTTTTAACTTCATTCAGAATAATTCACACTAAAACCCTGACAGGGAGGAGTCACGCTGACCTGACGGACAGCTCTTTAAACCAATTAAGAGAAGCGCATGCAGGAAGCTGGAACTGGAATGACTGATCTAAGCTGAAAGAGAGAAAGACGAGAGATAAATAAAAGATTGAGATACTGACAGATGCAATTTGGCTGACAATCTGTCAAAAGACAGAGACTATCTCACAATCAGACTCTATGACTGACCGCCACATACACATACACACACATATTGCGGCAATTACGAGGTGAAATGTCCACTGTGTGGCGCTAAAAGCGAGTTACATGTTCTCCCAAACAGATGAGGTTTTTAAGGTTAATGCGTTATCGAGATTTAAATCAACAAAACTGACCTCTCTACCCTAAACCTTAAACCTAAACCTAACTTATAGTGCCATAAAAAGAAAATGTGAGATGAAAAACATCCACGTCATTTTGTGGTGCTTCTATGACGCTTTCGGCTCACGTGTCGACTCACGCGCTCTTCAGGACTCATACCCCGGTTCTTTACATCACAAGTGCAACGCTCTCAGTTGAGCAACCACACAATTAAATCGCACTTAAACAAGCTTGTAAATGTAGTTGGTTATGTAATGCAAACGTTCAAATGTATCACTTGTGCTATAGTAAAAGTGTTTAGATATCACAAGATAGCATTTTGTGATGAACAGGGCAAAAGTAAGTGTTTATGAACTGTTAATCTGCCATTTTACTTGTGAAAGCCTCTAGTGGTCATTTCACCAGGAGACTGCTGTGATACATACAACAAGCCTCATAAAAAAAAAAGGTTTTTGAGGAGAATCGCCTGAAACAAAGTTGATACTAAAAAGAAACATATACGAAAACTACATTACATCTCCTGATCTATGAAGAAGCAATCTCTGAGCAATAAAATGCACACTTTAACATCTGCTAAATAAAACGGCTACGACTTTAAGCAGCTTCAGCTGAGGCCTGCATGATGCAATCAACTGCTAAGCATGAACATCAACGCATTTATCACTCTTTATTTCTCGCTCTCTTCTCTGGAGAGCAGCTCATTGGACAGGAGGAGTGACTGATGCACTCCACCAGTGTCTCAGCATGTGACGAGTCTGTCTGTTGTGTGTGTAGGAGAACGCAGCAATTGTGAACATATGTGATGGAGACCCGTGACATGTTCATAAACGCGGATAAATTGTTTTAAAACAATAATTTGGTAACTTAAATTATTGTTGCTGGTTAATGAGCTGGTAAACGACTGCATGTGTTTGTGATTCTTCACATGAGCTGTGTGCAAGTGTATGTGTGAGCTTTAGATTAGATTTTCCACCAAAAACGACCCGAAAAGCCCATGAAGAGAATTATTTAGAGTGACAATGACTGCCCCAACAGCATTATTTCTCTATAATACACACACATAGGTGTACACACACTCATTCACACTCAAAAACACCGGATCAAAGGTGCTGGTCAGCACAAAGGTAACGAAGTTGTAAAGTGTAAAAGATTAGTAACAGTGCGATTTTATAACATTAAAATTATGTTAAAACTAGTGTTTTCAGTCCATTTAAAAAAAACTAAAACAAAAAAAAGCGTGATTAATTGCATTATTTCTTTGAAGTTAATTGTGATTAATTGCAGATTTTGAAAGTGCTGAAATTTGACCATATATCCACCTCTAGAAAAAATTAAGAGACCACTGCAAAATGATCAGTTTCTCTGGATTTATTATTCTTAGGTATGTGGTTGAGTAAAATGAACATTTGTTTTATTCTGTGAAGTACTGACAGTATTTCTCCCAAATTCGAAATAAGAATAATTTAGAACATTTATTTGCAGAAAATGACAACTGGTCAAAATAGCAAAAAAGTTGCCATGTTTTCAGACCTCAAATAATGCAAAGAAAACCATTTCATATTCATTTTTAAACAACACAATACTAATGTTTTATCTTAGGAAGAGTTCAGAAATCAATATTGGGTGGAATAACCCTAATTTTCAAATCACAGCTTTCATGCGTCCTGACGCAAACAGCTCGGCATTGTTTGATGGCTTGTGGCTTGATTCATGTGTCCTTCACAAAGATGAATCTGCCCTGTTCCAGGCTTGCTGAAGCACCCCGAGATCATCGCCGATTCTCCACCTGGTCATCTAATGGTTAGACCGAGTCCTGGAGAGGCCTACAAGCCACAGTATGTTCAATGTTAAAGTTAAAACATTAGTATTATGTTGTTTATATATGAATATGCACGTGCATTAACACATTAATTCTGACAGCTCTAGTTAAAATGCATATTGTTTATGTCTTGTGTCTATACTTTTGAAACAGTATTTTAACGTTTACAGATTGGCCCACTGATTTATATTATAAGTGCCTCACTGTAACCTCAATTTCTGCTATTTTAGAGAGATGAGAAAAGGAGGGAAGAGTCAAAATAATTTTTAGTGGTAATCAATATTATACCACAAATGCTGTCGATTGAGCTTAACTTGTATTGAACCGGAAATATTCCTTTAAAGGATTTTAACATAAAAAAAATTACTTTACCTCTAAGATCTGTTTCTTTTCATTTCTTTTTTTGGCAGATGTGATAACGAGAGAGTGTGCATCTGGTGTGCAGATGCTTCACACACACGCATGCATGCACAAACACACGTACAGCGGTCATCCGGTTCGATCGGAGAAGCAAAGAGCAAGGTGACCTCGACAGCACCTGTTTACATGTGATTACACACACTGAGTGCTCAAACTGTGCTCTCTCACACACACACAAACACACACACACACACACACACACACACACACACACACACACACACACACACACACACACACACACACACACACACACACACACACAGATGATGTTGCATATTGTGTATTCTACAGGGTAAGCTATGGAGGTGAACACACACTCAATTTAAGCTGTTTTCTTATCTGATTACATCGAGCGCTTTATTAAATGCTCCAGTGATCTGAAATGGCTCTTGGCTGAAAGCTGATGTACTGTGGACTCTTAAATACAGTCTGGAAGTGCTGCCTCACTGCTTGCGATCTGCTAAAGATCTGCTTCAGCACAGACACACAGGCAGCCCGACGTCAGGGAGTCATTACTCAGCCTTCAGGTGTTTTTGTACATACAGCTTGAGTTTAGCGATTTCAGGTTCGGGTTGGGTTCAAGCTTAAAATCTGACGGTAACGTTAGGATCGGGTCACACGGTCTCAGGTATGGGTCGGGTTCGTGACCTCTAGTTTCACTTGTAGATATTTCACTTGAGCGTCATAAATAAATTGCTGCATTGAAAGATTGTTTACGCCAAAATTTCTTCAGAACATTGAGCAGGTTTAATCCGCAGCTACCGGAAACACTTGATTGAGGTTATTGCTGCCAAAGGAGGATCGAGCAATTATTAAATCCAAGGGTTCAGTTACTTTTTCCACAGCACTGTGAATGTTTAATGGGATGTGATCAATAAAGACATTAAAAATTGTGTTGTTAGCTTAAGCACATTGTGTTTGTCTATACGTGTGACTTTAATGAAGTTGAAAACACATTTTATGACCAGAATTGGATTTGCAGAATTAAATAATATCATCCAATTGTTAGATATCTAAAAATATTTTCTTCTTTAAATAGCTTCAAAGAAATTAGATACTTTATTTGTAGCTTATAGTGTAGCTAACGACTCTTTTAAAACTATTTTAAGTTATGAGAGACTGGCTACAGAATGAAAAATGGTGGTGTAGTGGGCTAAAGCCAGAGCATGTGAGCGAAGCGGAGCGGTGTGACGCTCAGCTCAATATTCCGCTCTATGCGCGTGCGCTCCACTCAGTCGCTCGCGTCCCAAGCGAACGCTCCACTGATGAATCGCTCACGCTCACCGGTAAAACAAATCCCGCTCAGATCCCGCTCAGACATATGTCTCTGTAGGCTACTTGCTTTCTGTTTGTACTTTGCAATGAATATCTGGAATACATGTATAAATTACAGTAGCTAAGATTGTAAATAGAAGTTATTTCGGGGTGATTCTGAATAAAAGTCTGTTCTTTTTATTCATTTAAATGCATTAAATTAACTTAATTATAAAACATGTCTAGCCCTTTGGCAAACTTGCCTATTAAATGCAATAACTGAAAAGGTATATTTGATTTTCGTTATTTTATTTCCGTGAACATAACTGCAGTTGCAAAACAGGCATATTAAAACGCACACACACACAAACAAGATGAAATGCATGTAGAACTTCACAAAACACATCTGGACTATCATGCTCATAAAAGCACACACAGGTTAAATGCACTTAACTACATCTTATCAAAGCACACCTGGATGATTTACTGGCATTAGTAAAAGAAACGCGCTTTCTAAAGTTTAAATATAACTGCGGGTAATTGCGGTCTATTTAAAAACCTCTCAATCTTTACATCACTTTAGAATTTACTTTTAGAAACATTAGCTTGGACAAAGTATTAGGTTTCAGGCTCATGCGGTGTGCCCGGGACAGTAATCCATTGGCGGAAAACACATGCTCAGAACTGGGGAGTCTGGGGACGCAGGAGAGGAAATAAATGATTTATCTCCCTTTGATTGGTAGCAGTTTTTTTCTGTAAAAACTAATTTGCGTACATTATAATAGCGTACAGTACATTTTCTGTTGCCTAGGCCTACATCTAAATTATAGGCCTACCTAATTATTCGGGTCAGTTTTTTTTTAAATTTAAATTTAACAAGTGGTTCAATAACTTCTGTCTAATTTCAACTTAAAAATAGGCTACATCAACTACAATTATGTAGGCTAATTCATATTGTGAGTTGGCTATAGGTTATTTTTAGTTGCACTGATATGATGATTGCATAACGAATTAACAATTCGTTCCAACCTGACGTCAGCATGTTTTAATAATTAATTTCCTAATTTTATTTAAATCGTACAAAATTAACAATATAATATTTCGATCCATGGTTTAGTAAATCGTGACCACGTTGTAATAATTTGTTTCCTTGTTTTAATAAAACGAGAGTAGCCTACTGAATTAGTTCAACATGGCCACGATTTACTAAACTCAGGAACGATTTAAGAATTTGTAGAAACGAATTTAATTTGTGGCCACCCTAAATGAGAGAACGAATTCTTAATTCATGGGAAGTTGGGAACGAAATGTTAATTTGTATATTACAATATATTTTTGTCTGCATGTCATGAGAGGGGCTCAGTACAACAGCCTACCTTACCCATTTATCTATTAATTTATTTTCGAATGGTATAGGCTATAGCTCACCTTTTGCTGCACTACCATGTTTATGTAGCACATCCTCCTGCTTTCTGGCAATGTGACGCTTTATATTCCAATATGAATCTTTGCTAACTCTCACAGTCTCTCCACACTCCCTTTCAATTTCTCCTCCCTGCTCGTTCTTAATTGTGATTTTTACTGTGCATTTATGCATAAGGCTCGCAACTTCCTTAAAACAATATTTGAACTCCATAACCAACCCACTATTGCTTTAGCTAATTCACCGATTCTCGAACTAGCAAATCACAATAGGGCATTCCGGGTAGAGCGAGCGGCGCCGAGCGGACGGAGCGAGCGGAGCGGAATCTTCAGAAAGGCGCTCTCCGCTCAGGAGGAAGTATTACCGCTCCGCTCCCCGCTACGCTCACGCTCTGTACGCTCACATGCTCTGGCTAAAGCACATATCTGTTAATCAGAAGGTCACTGGTTCGAGCCCCACAGCCACCACCATTGTGTCCTTGAGCAAGTCACTTAACTCCAGGTTGCTCCGGGGGGATTGTCCCAGTAATAATTGCACTGTAAGTCGCTTTGGATAAAAGCATCTGCCAAATGCATAAATGTAAATGTAAATAATCTCATAAGTAGTTCTTACTGTTATGCAAGAGTCTTGTTTATGCATACTAGTATTACTGCTTTTTCTACACACTCAGCTTAGAAAAAGAAAAGTTTTACAAATATATCAGGTCTTTTAGTTAGTTATTCTTGAGTAGGAGTGTATGGATGGAAAGGCATCCTCTGCTACTGTGCATCGATGTCACGCTGAGTGTCTCTACCCATCTGTCCTCATATCTGAACCTATGGCAATAGCAATCCTTACGAAAACACCACACCTCACGCTAACACATGCCTCGCTTATCTGACATGATCTTTACAAATACACACATACACACCAATCACATATAAACACACAAAGACTTGACTAATGCTGACAAATCAGAGAAAGAAAATCTGTCTTGACCAGTCCAGCCTTCCTGAACGTGCTGCTTTCTCTTTAAAATGCTCCTCCCTTAAAATACAAAAGCTAACTATTATTGTATTAACAATTACTATTATTATTCTCAGTGTTACACCATTAAAAAGTGCAGATCACATTTCTTCTGCTCCTTTTTCAAAGGAGAAAAGAGAAAAAGTCTCGTAAGAAGACCAGAGGAAGCCATGAGAAAATAGAACAGGATATTTACACACCACTTTTGATTATTTTTAACATCCATGAAGATAAACATTAATGCTGCAATACACACATGAGTGAATCTCATCTCAGAAAACCTGTCAAGTACATGGCCAAGTCATATTTCACCCCAAAATCATAAGACAATACATTTTGTTTAAAGATTTTTGACATTGTGACATTATTATTTATATATAAGAACATTTCTGCCACACTGTCCATTATTGTAATGTGAAAAAAAAAATAATTTAATATTATTTAAATCTTTAAGTATTTTTTTTTTTTTACATCATGGTAGTAAGCGTTGTTCTACCTTTTATTGCCAATAATATAAAAACATTATTGTAGTATAGTCATTTTGACTGTATTTTTTTGTCATGTAAAACTAAAAAAATATGTAATAATCAAATTCTCATTACCGTAATGTAAAAAACAAAATAAAACTATATATTATTTTAATCATTAAGTATTTATAGAATTTGTTGTACTGTTTTTAATTTCCACTCATTGAAATTTAAATAATTATTGTAGAACACTAACAAAAATGCAAAAAAAAAAAAAAAATAATAATCTCATTCTGGTCATTTGAAAAAAAAAAAGAAATAAAACAATATATAATTTAAATTGTCAAGTATTTATAAAGCATGGTAGTATTTGTTGTGCTGTTTTTAATTTTCACTAATTTAAATAATAATTATTGAAGTACAGTAATTTTTACTGTATTTTTATTGTACTGCAAAACATATCAATAAATTATAATTGTATTCTCATTCCCATTATGTGAATTTTTTTTAATATATTATATAAATTGTCAAGTATTTTTATAGCATGGTAGTATTTGTTGTACTGCCTTTAATTTGCACTTATTTAAAAACAATTAAGAATTACTGCAGTACTGTAATTTGTACTTTATATTTATTATTATTTTCACAAAAAATTGGAAAGTAATAATTAACAAATGTGTAGATTTATTACTGTAATATGTATTTTGGGGGTCAAAATGCAAAATAAATCAACAAATAAGCTTCATTCTCATTCTTATTTCAAATTAACAAACTATTATTTTTTCTTTTGATTTAGGGGTGAAAAACGTCACGGACATGTTTTTCTGAAATGTGCCCACATACTACCTCTGATACAGTCTCATACGCACACATACACGGGTAAAGGCAGGTTTTTTCCATTAATGGGAGGATTTTTCAAAAGATGATCCCCTATAAGCGCACACAAAAAACACATCACAAGAGCAAGGTGTGGCGAGAACTATCCGGCGCACTTGCAGCAACAAACTTTTTGCTCCTATTTTTCACTGTCTGGAAGAACATTTTTGATTGGTTCCTTCAAATGTCTTTTTAATGAAAAAAGAGGACATCAAGTTATTTCATTTTTTTCCCCCTCTTCCACCTGAAATTCCATACTTTTCTCCAAAAGTCCCAGAAGACCTGGAACGATCCTTCGAGGAAGTTTTTTTCCCGCCCCTGATGGTTAATATTTTTTACATTATTTCTAGATTTACGACACGTCACTCACGGAACACGGACAACAAGGGATCCCAAGAAAAGGATTTCACTATTATTGTGCCAGTGATAAACCACAGAGAAAAAAAGATGGTGAAGTCCATTTGCTGTCTGTACATTTCCAGATGGAGAGCCGATGAAGAGATAAGATCTGTTCCAAAACCAAGTGAGCTGCCTAGCTGCCTCCATATACAGCAGGCTCCTAATGCCAGAAACATACTTCACGTAAGTACA
Organism: Xyrauchen texanus; assembly: GCF_025860055.1. Taxonomy (NCBI): domain Eukaryota; kingdom Metazoa; phylum Chordata; class Actinopteri; order Cypriniformes; family Catostomidae; genus Xyrauchen; species Xyrauchen texanus. The sequence continues at coordinate 24,710,606 of NC_068321.1, read as the reverse complement.
TGAATGCAGATGCGAGCGCTTGGCCATCGCACGGCCATCGTGCAATTCTGTTTAACATATCTTCAAAAGTCAGAAATTTTCTTCAAACTGTTGCACCGCCATGATAGTAGTTAATGTGAAAGAGAAACTCACTGTAGAAGTGGACAGTTGAAATGAATATCAGCTACAGTGCCCCTGGTGGCAACGTTGAGAATGCAACGCATACTTGCGTTGTGTTATGAATTGCAGTTTGACACATTTTGTAATGCAACTACGCAACAAAATTGAACTTGCGTAGCTAGAAGTGTCTGCGTTCATGCAATGGCATTTAGTATGTTTCAGTCTTAAGGAAGCATTCTAACGAAATTAAACTAACTCATATTGTAAGTGAATTGGTAACGTTCTCGACTCTAACGCTTTAATGTTGCAATACTCTTAATAAGCATTCAAATTCATCGCGCACACACATATTGTGTATAGTACATTTGTAACTAAACGGTTAAAAATAGAAGTCGTTTTTAATCAATAACAGTTTTATTGATCATTTTTAGTACTGAATGAAATGTACAATAATTTTTCTTAGACATTTCTCGTGCCTCGTCAATAACGTTCATCACAATGCTTTCTTTGATTGCTTTCCTCTTGAAGGATACATGTGATGCTGATTCATTTAGCCAAAACGAGATATCTTAGGAGGCACCGTGATTAAGTCGCCTACCTTTTGTAACTGCCTTTGTATCCGAAGTATGCCTATGATGCCTTAAAATGCGGCCTATGTAGGTTGCTCACTAGGTTTTGGAAGCAGTAGACAGAAATAAAGGCCTTTGAGGGAACAAAGACACGGAAAATCAGGTCAAGTGGGAAAGACATGGAAAAAGGCTCGAAAAGGTCAGGGACTTTGAGAAAAACAACTATAAATGGCGATATGTGTAAGAATATGAGAGACTGTTAATGGAAAGAGGGCCTGTAATTTTCCCTCATGGCTTTAATTACACGGGACCTCCGGGGCCCTGAGACTCGAGCCCTGGAAAAATACAACTCCCAGAGTTCCTGTGACTTATTCCGTTTCTGCAGTGGCCAATTTAAAGGCTGTCAAATGAGCTCCCGAGAGCACCTGGGTCTAGACGAGTAGTTGATCTTATATGATGAGGGAAAGATTCAAGATCAGAGAGTTGTAAGACCTCTCCAACCTGGGCACACAAGGAAATTATGGGTAAATAAACAGGAAAGGAAGGAAAAACATGTAATGTGTAGTTCAGAGCATTTTTAAATGTCTCCATTGTATTTGCTTGCTGTAAAAACAGCTTAAACTAGCCTAGTGTGATGGTCTTAGCTGGTCTTCTAGCCTGGCCAAGCTGGTCCTCAGATGGTGCTTAGTCCACATGGTTGGGAGGCCGGCTAAGACCAGCAAACCAGCTTCTATTAACCAATGTTATTAATACAGCTAAATGTTTTCTTAATACACAGGCCTTTACACTACATGTTACCGGTGTCAAATAAAGAAAAACAAGACAAACAGATAATGACAAATAGATGTGAAATCGAGTGAGAGAAAGGAGAAAGATTGAAGGTTGAAGCCTCGAAGGTTAAAGGTTACAAGGGAGGATGGCTAAAAGTACCCGTGTTGTGCCGTCTGGCAGCAAGTTAGTCTTGTGCATAAGGACGGGGTTCGGGTCAAAGGTCAAATGGGTAATGGGAAATGGTGAGCGCCAATCAGGCTTTGAGGGCGTGCCACTGCGCCACATTAGTGCGTGGCCGACTCAACATGTCCTTCCAGTGTTTGACTTCAGCTGGACCACTCTTCCATGACAAGTAGATCTGAGAAAGAAAAAAAAGAATTTTTAATGAGAATGGGATTCGTAAGGAATTTAATGATTCAAATTCCGTTGAACAATTCTGGATCCTTAACAATTACATTATTAATCATTTTAGTACTTTTAAAGAACTGATTAAGTAAGTCAGTGTGGTTCAAAAGTCCTATTTAAACTGGAAACTCATGAATCAGATCTATGAGACTGTTTAATTCATTAAAAGGAACCATGTCAAAAGAATAAGTTGTTTGTGAATCTGACTAAACTAGTCGTGGTTTAACTGTGGTGTAACTGTTTTTGAGTGAAATCTGCAAGGACATCGCCATCGTCCTGGGCTGCGTTTCCCAAAAGCATCGTAAGCCTATGTAGATCGTAGAAACCATTGGTGCCAATGGTCTCTACAATCAACTTAAGCTTGCAATGCTTTTGGGAAATACAGCCCTGGACCAGTGTTGTTACTCTCTAAAACAACAAAAAAACTGTTGTAACTTCGCAGCCATTTGAGTGACAAAGTTCAAATTAAATATGCATCTTCTTTGGTTCAATTGCTGACATATTCAATAAAAATCAATCCAAAATCGGCCAATCAAACATCAGCACTTAATAACTTGTATTGGGAATGGCTGACCATCATGAAACTTACTGTACACAAGCAGGGTGTTTACACGAAGCGGTATATACGTTTTTGTGACAATCTGCCACATGGTGGTGCTATAATGAGCTAATTCACATTTTTGCATATATCTCCAGAACTGTACATGCTAGAATTAAATTCTAAAGCTTTTCTGAATCCATCAGTGCTCCCAAATTATATGGCCACATTCATTTTCATTTCGCACCAAACATTTTCTACGAAAAACATACTTTATGCTGATAGTTAAAAGTACTGCTCTGTAGCGCCCCCTTTAAAATGGGTGTGTAAGAAGGCCTCTGTACCACCCCCATTTTCACCTACAGTCACCAAAATTGGTACATTTATAGTTCTCATCAATCCGGACAACTTTCATAATTTTAGTCATTAGGTCTGCCCAACAGGAAGTCTGCCATTTTTGATTTTTTTAATATTGCAGTCTCTGAACTTTTAAATAGATCTGAACTAGGTTCATGTGACTGTCACCTCATTTAGACAACATTATGCCAAGACAATGAAGACGCTAAATTGCGAATAGATTTTGATTTATTTAGTGTCATTTTAAGTTCATCTTTTTTTTATGCTGTCACTCTAATTGAGATTCTCATTCAGATTGAGAAAAAACATGTATCATCAAATAGTTATGTATTTGAAAAGATATGAACTCTTGAGATAGGAATGGGAAGTATGTTTCCTCACCTTTCCAATGACATCATTGCGGCTCAATCGATCTTTATCCATGACGGTGATGATGATGGTGGTTTCTCTGAGAACATGTGCGGGCACGTCAAAAGGGAAGGATTCATTAAAAACAGGGTTCAGGCAGCGCTTTATGGTCACTGTCTTCTTCTTCTCCACACGCTTGTCCTTGTGCATTAGCCATACTTTTACATAGGGGTCTAAAGCCAATCAGAGAAAAAATGGTCATGGTTTATGTAAATTAGTTCTGCAATGTTCCAACTGTGCAACACATTTCAGCAAATTGCAGCTACATATTCTTGTATGTCATACATACACGAATATGTAGCTCTTGGGTTTGTAAACTGTATTAAATACAGAAGTGTAAATGCATTTTTACAAAAATAAGTATGTGTATTTATTCCTGGTCTCAGTGTGTCTATAACTGTGTGTGTGTGTGTGTGTGTGTGTGTGTGTGTGTGTGTGTATACCTGAGGTGCCCCCAATGTCCATGGCTTTAAGATTGCGTGCTTTTATTATATTAACAGTGATGATGTTGGTAGTGGGGTTATAACACAAAGACACCAGCAAATCTCCACGACTTCCCTAAAACACAAAACATGCACCACAAACTAATAATCACCCAATAAGAATGGACTGCAATTGTAAATGTCACATATACTGTTTTCTCCCATCAAGATCCATAAGGAGTGCCCCAAGGCTCCAGCTTTTGAGTTTTACTGTCTTCAAAGGTACTATACAATAGAACTATATATTGAGAGACCTCAAATATCATCAAATTCATTTTAAGAGTACAATCTCTTTCACTTAATTATTAGCAAATGTAAACATTTGCTAATAATCGCCACCTCTCAAATATCATGCATACTTGCATTCAATTGAAATATTGACAAGTGGTTTGAAGTCTGTATCTCTTAAACAATGATTAACAACATAAAACCAGGCCGGACCAGCCCCTCATCTCCACTATGATCTTCCTAAAGCCTTTGAAATCTAAAGTTCACTTACGCTGCCATCACTGCAAGGTTTAAGATCCTTCCAGAATGATTTTAATTGTCCGAGCTCCACTTTATTCAGAGGAATGGAGACTTCACCGATCGGGTCGTTACGGCTGAACCGATCGTAGTCCAACACCTGGAGATAAAGGGTTCTTTCCCGAACCTTCTCATACGGGAATCCTGAGAGGAGTGAGAGATGTGAGGATTATCGCCTGACTTGTTTTATCAGGTGTATGCATAATTATTGCAATTGGGTCATCCAAAACTCACCCTCAAATAGAAAAGTTTCGTTCCAGTGAGGATTTAGGTTCTTTCTCTTTACTTTGGTCTCGAGTTTGTGCTTTCTATCGGGGAGTAGGTAGATTTTGACGAAGGGGTCAGAGGTCCCAGAGAAGTCTTTTGCAGGCAAGTCCTGACCTTTGAGTATTTTCACCGTTAGGGTGGTGTCTTGGAAACTGTAGCCCAAGCTGAACTGAATCCTGCCCAGTTTCTCGCTAATAGGACCTTCGTGGTCGTCGTCTTCTGACCCTGGAGACAACTGGAGAGGGGCAAAGAGAGAGATGTTTAGAATTGAATATATTAGCTTGCTTACTTGAATACTGTGCAGTAGATACTGTAAACGACTTACTTTGGTAGGTAATGATGAAATATGACAATTTTTTATTTAGTATGTGAAATAGTATGCAAAGATAAAGATTTAAGAAAGTGGTATGCTACATTGTTGTGATATGACCCCACTATGTTGCATGTAACTGGCATCCATTTGGAAATGAATGGTTATTTAAACCATATTCAGTGCAAACCCCAATTTTGTCATTACTGGGAAAATCAAGTTGTCTTAATTAAACATTACTTGAAATGTCAAGTTGAACTTATTTTTCTTAAAAATCCATAGACTTAATATTTTAAGTGTTAATAACTCAAACTATTGAGTACAAAATTACCCACAATGCCTTGTGCTTGAATTAATAAATTATGTTTCTTTGGTCAAAGGGAACATATATTGAACTATTTACTATTAATTAGAAGTATTTATCTTTTTAAATAGTTGTTTTGAAGAATTCATAGAGGTTTTAGCTCTTGTAGTTTTGTTTATGTTTATTTTTGTGTCAAAACATGTTGGACCCTGTTAACACTAGCTCAGTTACCCTTGTGCATGTGTAACTGAAGTACAGGCATATACAGTATGCACTTCTGTGAAGAAATACGTTTATTGAATAATTCAAATCTTCATTATTAAACTGTTATTGCATGACCTAAATTTGATTCCATTCAACTTAAATTATAAAGTTGAAACAACAATATTTAAATAGCAAATATGTGTCTACTGCATCTAGTCACATTTACTTAAATAGTTACGTTTATTCTATATAAAAATCAAGTCAAGTAAACTTAATTACACAAGTGTTGGAGACACCATTACTCAATAAAACTGAGTAAACGAGTTTACTCAATCAACTGAGTAAAGTCAACTTATTAGGGTTTTTAAGTGTACTGCAGAAATAGTAAGACTAGTATGTTAGTATGCTAATCAAAACACATCTCTGTGATTCAAAATCTGACTTTTGTTTTCTATGTTGTTTTAATAAAACAATTCAGAGAGGTCTGCGGTTATTCCAGTATTGATCGAGAAACACGCACACAGACACGCGGATATCCCTTAAGCCTCCTTGATGCTGTTGAGACAGATAAGAGACTTTAAGCATTAGGTGCACAAACTTCAGCCCTTGTGGTTATGACTCAGCATTACACATGGAGAGATCGCAAACACGCATACAGACACACAAAACAAACTCTAATTATTCAGGATTGAGTCTCTGACGGGCATGCCAAGAGACCGTCTGATGAATATTGCATACAAAAATGACAAGAGCTTTCTCAAAACACTAAGCTCCAATCTGATTGATTGTCATTGCACAATTTGTTTTATCAGTTTGATAGGGGAAATGGATAGTGGCATTAAATCATAAAAACAGGTGGCGCTTTGCTTTGGTTTCGAACACATTTGAACAGATGAGCATATACGAGCCCAATATGGTCAAATGTGCTATTGAATCCTGTTTTTGCCCGTTTAAACATTAGCATCGTACTGTTTCAAACAGACCGCTAAAACGCATCTTAAAATTCGGAGTAAATGTGTGGGATTCTCATGTAATGTGCACCAGACTTTGTGCTGATAGTCAAAGTACAAAAGACTATTCATAACCTAAGCGTACACAACAAACACGCTGTCCTACCATCACCATATCTCCAGTGAGTGAGTTGGCAAGGTCCGACACTGACGAATGCCCGTCTGCGTCTGGCGGCTGACCCTTAGGACTGTTAGCTGGCTTAGTCCCCATATTCCTACTGTACGGAGAGAGATGGATGGAGAGAAATAGAGAGAAAGAGAGATTAATAAATATACCGGTGTTGTTTACTTACATGGGTCTCATTTTTCACTGCATCCCATTTGTGTTCTTCTAGCATTCAGCCACTGAATCGAACAAATTCAAACCCACATGACCTTTTGACCCTGAAAAGCACAAGTCTTACTTTTGACCGACTTTTGCAAATTTTGGAAATGGACAAGAATATGAACACAATTCAATAACAGGCATAAGAATTAATTTTACCTTTCATTGCTTGATCAAAAAAAGCCACAACAGATAAAAACAATAAAAACAAACCTTCTTGTTATAAAACATATAGCCATTATGGGTCAAAGTGCATCTTCAGTTTATAAAATCCCAAAATTGGACACAAACAGATGAACAATCGATGCAAAAGATACAGTGAGCTGCCAAATAAATCTCTCAGCAAACCTCTGTCAAAACTCATCATGTCACGTAGCGATCCGTTTCGTTTTCCAGCCGTGGTGTTCGAAGTGGGGTGGTTGGCCTAAACTGGAAAATCTACTTAAAGGAATGTTCCGGGTTCAAAAAAAGTTAATGTCCATCGACAACGTTTGCGGTATAATGTCGATTACTACAAAAAAATTATTGTGACCAGTGTTGGGTGTCTAATCTAATTACAAAGTAATTAAATACTGTAATTCTTTTAGGTTACACTTTATTTTAGTGTCCCTGTTACAGTGTAATTATATATAATTTCTCATTATTACTAATTAACAACATGTACTTACTATAGGTTTAGTGTTAGTTGCTTGTAATTATGCATAATTGACTTTTATTACTATAGTTGATATATGTAATATGTGTAACAAGGACACTGTAAAATAAAGTGTTACTTTTAATTACTTTTCAGTATAAAAAGTAGTGTCGCGCAATACATTTCAAATTCTTGTAATCAGATTACAGTTACTGACTTTCAATAAAGTTAATACATTTTAATTACTATAATTACTAACTTACTTTTAATTAATTACTTTACTACAGTGACACATATTTGAAAAATAATGTTATATATGTAAAATACATTTAAACGTTAATAGCGTTAATATGCACATCTGTTTGACTGTTGGCTGGAGGGCTTATGCCCCCTAACGAGTCAATAAACAAAGAGAAAAATAAACATTATTTTTAATAAGTTGAGCGGAATAAACAGAAAAGTGTTTTAAAAAGAATCATAAAAGTAATTTGTAATGTGATTACTTTTCCGGTAAAGTAACAAGTTAGTAATCTGATTACAATTTAGAGTAGTAATTAGTGATATATTACTTTTTGTGTAACTTACCTAACGCTGTGGAAGTGTTCCAGAAATGTGAAACTTGCACTTTTGTTTAAGCACTCATGAACACATCAGTAAAAAACATGTCCAATTCATCCTCATTGTGTGGGGACTAAATTTACTGGGTTTCCAGCATCATTGCATTGAACATAGACAAGGTCAATAAGCGATTATTTCTATACTGTTTAAAGTCTTGTGGCTATACTTTTGAATCCGTGTGCAATTTAATGTTAACTGTTAATTTTACTGTGGTAATCAACTTTATGCCACAAATGCTGTTGATCTTAACTTGTGCTGAACCGGAAACATTCCTTAAATGATTTGACTAAACTACTGTACTAGTTGACAGGACCAAACTAAACCAGAGCAAAGGCCAAAAGGACAGAAAGAGAGATAAAGGGACAGTGAGACAGAGGTGAAAAAGAGAAAGACAAATGCTGATATTAGAATGAGACTGAGTGATCGAGACACAATTAAAAGGAAACAGACGATTAGTATACACACATAGAGAGACAAGACAACTATGAACATTGAAAAGCGATGAAGGTGCCACACAAACACAGATTAGGACTGAGAGACAAGTTACAGCTGAAGGGAGAAAGACAAAAAGACAGTAAAAAAGGAAGAGAGACATTTTATTCTGTGATGGTAGGGCAGAAAATTATTTGCATGACTAGAGTCCAACAAAACCATGAGAGAGACGTCAACCAAACCAGCACAGCTGCAAAAGAGAGAGAAAGCGAGAGACAGACGCCTGGAAAGACAAGAAACCCTTGAGTCTGGTCAGTCAGAGAGAAAGAGAGAAACGAAAGTTAAACAAAAGCACACACAGAGCTAGAAACGTTCTAGATTAGTTCTATGGAAAAAAGAAAACAAAAGACATAGAGACCAGGAGAAGCATTTGTTTCCGGAGAGAGGTGAAGCTTTGAAGAGAAAGAGAGGAAATGAAAGCTGGAAAGAGAAAAGAGAGAGAACATGTAAACAAATAGTGTAAAGGAACACAGCAATGGTAACACAGCAGAACACAGAACAGAAGGGAAAGAGAGACACGGAAGAAGATCAGACTGTCTTTAGACTGGTAGGGAGATTTCATTAATGTGATGGTTTTGGGACTTTTTGTGCTTAAAGGGACAGTTCACCCAAAAATGAAAATTCCCTCATCATTTACTCACCCTCATGCATCGCAGATATGTATGACTTTCTTTCTTCTGCTGAACAGGAACAAAGATTTTTAGAAGAATATCTCAGCTCTGTAGGTCCATACAATGCAAGTGAATGGTGACCAGAACTTTGAAGCTCCAAAAGCACATAAAGGCAGCATAAAAGTAATCCAAATGACTCAAGTGGTTAAATCCATGTCTTCAGAAGTGTTACAATCATCTGATTTGAAATGACTGTACATTTTCAAAAAAAATAATAACATTCACAAAAATAATAACATCCTATAATGTGTAGTTGTAGTGCTTACAATATAGCAAGGGGAGAATACAATTTACAAATCACTCCTTTTAGTTTTTATTAGCCTTTTTCATACTGTCCCAACTTTTTCAGGATTGGGGTTTTACTATGAATCTCCACTTCCACGTTTTCTTTTGTTTTTGGCAATTCTCATTCTTTGTGCATATCGCCACCTACTGGGCACGGAGGACAATTTATAAATAAAATGGCTTAAATATTGATGTGTTTCTCGCCCACACCTATCATATCACTTTTGAAGATAGAGTTTTAACCACTGGAGTCATATGGATTACTTTTATGCTGCCTTTATGTGCTTTTTTAGCTTAAAAATTCTGTCCACCTTTCACTTGCACTATGAGGACCTACAGAGCTGAGATAGTCTTCTAAAAATCTTAATATGTGTTCAGCAGAAGAAAGTAAGTCATACATATCTGAGATGGCATGAGGGTGAGTAAATGAGATTAAAGAGATTAGAAATACTTTTTCATTTACTTTGTTCCAAGCCTGTTTGTTTTTTTCTTCTTCTGTAGAACACAAAATACCTCCTTCCCAGACCTATAAGTATTTTCTATACAGTGAATGTGGATGGTGACTATGGTTGTCAAGCTCCAAAAAGGAAAACAGCACCATAAAAGTAGGCCATATCACTTGTGTGCTACAGTGCATTCAGAAAGTATTCAGAGCCTTTCATTTCCAGAACCTTATGCTAAAACATTCACAACAATCTAAACTCCATACCCCATAATGACAAAGCAAAAACCAGATTTTTGATAACTTTGCACATTTATAAAAAGAAAAAACTGAAATATCACATTGACATTAGTATTCAGACGCTTTGCTATGACACTTGAAATTTAGCTCAGGTGCATCCCATTTCTCTGGATCATCTTTGAGATGTTTCTACACTTTGATTGGAGTCCACCTGTGGAAAATTCAATTGATTGGACATGATTTGGAAAGGCACACACCCGTCTATATAAGGTCTCACAGCTGTAAATGCATATCAGAGCAAAAAGCAAGCCATGAGGTCAAAGGAACTGCCTCCAGAGCTCAGGGACAGGATTGTGTCAAGGCACAGATCTGGGGAAGGCTACAACATTTTTTGGCTGCATTGAACATTCCCAAGAGCACAGTGGCCTCCGTAATTCATAAATGGAAGAAGTTTGGAACAACTAGGACTCTTCGTAGAGCTGGCCGCCCGGCCAAACTGAGCAATAGGGGGAGAAAGGCCTTGGTAAGAGAGGTGACCAAGAGCCCGACGGTCACTCTGGTTGAGCTCCAGGGATAATGTGTGGAGATGGGAGAAACTTGCAGAAGAACAACCATCACTGCAACACTCCACCGATCTGGGCTTTATGGCAGAGTGGCCAGACTGAAACCTCTCCTCAGTGCAAGACACCTAAAGGACTCTCAGACTGTGAAAAACAAGATTCTTTGTTCTGATGAAACGAAAATGGAACTGTTTGGCCTCAATTCCAAGCGTCATGTCTGGAGGAAACCATGTACCACTCATCACCTGCACAATACCATCCCAATGGTGAAGCATGGTGGTGGTAGCATCGTGCTGTGGGGGTGTTTTTCAGCGGCAGGGACTTGGGGACTGGTCAGGGTTGTAGGAAAGCTGAACGCAGGAATATACAGAGATATCCTTAATGAAAACCTGGTCCAGAGCGCTCAGGACCTCAGAAAAGTCCGAAGGTTCACCTTCCAACAGGACAATGATTATAAGCACACAGCCAAGACAACGTAAGTGTGTCTTAGGGACAACTCTGTGAATGTCCTTGAGTGGCCCAGCCAGAGCCCAGACTTGAACCCAATCGAACATCAGAGACCTGAAAATGTATGTCCACTGAGAGTCCCCATCCAACCCGACGGAGCTTGAGAGGATCCGCAGAGAAGAATGCCAGAAAATCATCAAATCCAGGTGTGCAAAGCTTGTCGCATCATACCCAAAAAGCCTAGAGGCTGTAATCGCTGCCAAAGGTGCTTCAACTAAGTACTGAGTTAAGGGTCTGAATACTTATGTCAATGTGATACTTCAGTTTTTCCTTTTTAATACATTTGCAACGTTGTCATTATGGGGTATGGAGTGTAGATGTAATATAAATATATATATTTAAAGGATTTTATCATAAGGATGTAATATAACAAAATGTGAGTGCTCTGAATACTTTCTGAACGCACTATATATTCCAAGTATTTTGAACTTGTATGGAAACAAAAAAGCAGCTTGGATATTGCTACACATCCCCTTTTGTGTCCCACAGAAGTTTTATTTTTGAGTGAACTACGCCTTTAAATATATAACAGTCACAGCTGGATCCCCACCAGTCTAAGGAGAGCGAAGGAGGTCCAGGAGAACAGAGCTAGCTCGGGCGGGGAGGTTTACGCACAAACCATAAAGTGTCTGTCTGTCAACACATCTGTTTCGGGACAACAGCCTCTCAATTGTGTCACTTTGTAAATTCACTCAAATCGCACCAAGCTGATGGTGGAAACACGGCTGTAATGTTGAAGACACACAGACATAGCCAGAGCACACACAAGAACATATAAAGCAGGCAAGACAGACAGACAGACAAATACAGTTCAAGGTTGGTTCAGGATTCAAAGGGAGGGGAGAGAGGTAGGGGTTTAAAATCTTTAAATATCATCCATGATCTATGGATGCTCAGTCAGTAATTGGTTAATTGTAAACTTAATGCAACACTGATTGGCTCAATCTGTTATTGGGTTAGTTTACTTGTTAGTTTTTTGTATTATTTGGTTGCACTTGTTTTCGAACCCACACACAATTAGCTGCCGCAGATATGATGTGAAAAATGAAGAAATTAGGAACAGAAGGAATTAGAATGAGCATGAATGAACGAGACCACACAAAACAAATGTATAAGAACAACAAAAATGTTGGGGGTCTTAAAAAGTTGTAGAATTACAATTTTAAAAACAACGTTTTAGTAACAAAATTAGTTTGAATACACCTTAGATCGCAAATGTTTACATAAGCAGGTAACCATAGCAAGAGCTGACCACTCGAGCGCTTTCCATTAGGATAGTTTTAGACGATATATTGACAAAAAAGTACTGTAATTATTTTATCACTTCAAGAAAGATTACATTTCCCAAGTTTACTTTCGTTAGCCACAAAAGTTTGATTCATAGCGCGTATTTTCACCTTCCGCCAAATAGACGCTAGTGAATATAATTCATGTTTGTTTGAAGAGTTAATCATGCAACACACAGCTCTGGTGCTTTTCTGTTGAATCAGGATCGGATGATAAAACAAATAGTGAACTAAACAGTTTAATATTCCACATATTACATTATAATCTACATTATAATAGCCTGATGGCACCAGTTTACTTGCATTATTTGGACATACAGAGCTGAAATGTGCTTATAAAGATCTTCACTTTGGATCTGCTCAAGAAGGAAAGTCATACTCATCTGAGATGGCTTAAAGGTGAGTAAATCATGAGAGGATTTTCATTTTTAGGTCTCTGTGACAGCGCTGGTCTCTAGTCTTTATAAACAGTGAGGGGAAATGGGGCCTGGTTAGCTCAGTGAGTATTGACGCTGACTACACCCCTGAAGTCGTGAGTTTGAATCCAGGGTGTGCTGAGTGACTCCAACCAGGTCTCCTAAGCAACCAAATTGGCCCGGTTGCTAGGGAGGGTAGTCACATGGGGTAACCTCCACATGCCCTATGTCTCCGCGGTAACACGTAGTGACTCGCCTCAATCTGGGTGGCGGAGGACGAATCTCAATTGCCTCCGCATCTTATCATACGGCTTGTTGAGCGTGTTACCGTGGAGACATAGCGGTATGAGCTACCCAGTCCCCACTTCCCCTCACTGTTTATAAAGACTAGAGACTAGCGCTGTCACAGAGACCTAAAAATGAAAATCCTCTCATGATTTACTCACCTTTAAGCCATCTCAGATGAGTATGACTTTCCTTCTTGAGCAGATCCAAAGTGAAGATCTTTATAAGCACATTTCAGCTCTGTATGTCCAAATAATGCAAGTAAACGGGTGCCATCAGGCTATTATAATGTAGATTATAATGTAATATGTGGAATATTAAACTGTTTTATCATCCGATACTGATTCAACAGAAAAGCACCTGAGTGGTGTGTTGCATGATTAACTCTTCAAACAAACGTGAATTATATTTGAATTGCTGATCGCTCCATGTTCAATTGCGTCATCAGCACAGCTGCGTGGCTTGACCACGCGCTGCCTAGATTTTCTTGACTCTGTGCATGTGCTGGCCATTGACTGTATTAAAAGAGTGTCACAAAGCAGTTGTAGTGTGCACGCGTCGAACGTGTTCCTATTCATTCGCTGTCAGAAAAGTAAAGGCAACACGGTGGGCCGGGCGCGATCAGTTCCTTAACTCGCATAAACAAAGGGCCTTAAGTTTGAGAATGCTATTTTGACACCATTGCTGAGATTTACAACATAACATTTCAGTGACGACAAAAGTTGGCGTAAGTCTGAGCGTGCATTTGCCACCAAAAAGACACTCGCTGCCAGAGGTCATATTCTTCTGAGGAGGTAACCATAGCAACAAATGACCGCTGAGGCTGGAGTGCTGTCCGTTAGGAGCAGTATCGGATGATACAACGATAAAATTAGTTACTATAATTTTTTTACTACTTTAATTGCACTTTATCTATCATAAGTATTTCACAAAGCTTTACATTTTTGTTGAAGTAGTCGTTTAGTGAGTTGATGTTTGACAAACTGTGATAAGGGGGGTAAAAGTCAATTTGGGTTGCTTGAGACACATACAAAATACACTCTGAACATTCTGAGAATGGAGTGGGGCGTAATGAATGAACAGGTGAAATGAGGACCGAAAGAACACAATGACCATCATTTTTTCTGTATCTCTCTGTCTATATCTTTGTCTTTTCCCCTCGCTATCGATCGAGGACAGATAAAGGACATGTAGACGCTTCTCTAAGATCTGAATAATTCATTTAAAGCCTGTAGACGTGAGACTCAATGTAAGGTTACTTAGACGTTTGGCTGATAACACCACATTAACAATTTCCATGTATTTTCTGTTCCTGATTTGTTGAGTTTGAAAAAATATAAAAAGATTATTATCTATAGCACTCACAGAGTACAATGTCTAGCTAGGAAAAAAAGTATATTCACCACAGACTTTTCCCAGATAGCAAACGTACATCTCCAAGATGTCTGTTTTTAGATCTTTTCATCAGGAAACCATCAAGAATCTAATAAACATCTGCTAAACATCTTAAAAAGATCAGATTTGCAAACATAAACACCTAAACACAATAAACACCTCAGATACATCTGCAAAATGTCTTATTGACATCCGATACATATTTATTGACATACATCTTACAGTACGTATTGCAGATGAGCAAACGACAGTAAAAATGTGTCTTCTAGATGTTAACACACACATCAAATAGACGTCTTGGTGATGTATGTGTGCTATCAGTGTTAAGATTATATTCATTACTGTGATATTTCCAGGTTGTCCATGATCCTGTTTATCAATAAATAATCGATTCTACTTAATATTTCCATTGTATTTAATTTGATTACTTTTCCGACTCTAAAATATGATTGGATAAGCCTTGTTTGAATTAAGCTGTTGTAAAAACAATTAATTAATACAGAGTCACTGGCAGGGGCAATAGATTCGGGGTAGATGGGGGGGAGGTTACCCCCCCCCAATAATCAAAAGAAGCAAGTACAACCCAAATCTACACTCTTGGTCACTGGCATTTCAGACAAAAAATGACCAGCTATTTTGTTCATATTTGCTTGGCCAACCAAAATAATTCCAAAAGAAGCCAAAGTATGATCAAGTGAAAGTTCTGTTTGTATTCCCGCAGTGACTTGAGGATGGCAAGAGGGGGTAAAATTGATAGATGGAGATGTGAGAAAGTGACATCTCTTGAGTATATGAGCAGTTCACCGAAATTGAGTTGATGCTTTTTTATGATATGTTTATGATGAGTTCGGGGATTTTATTTTATATGGTAATGAAGCTCGATTATGTATCGGCCCTGATGAGGAGGTGCAGTCGGCAGCCTGCAGGTGTGTGGAGTCACCAGTAGGGGGCAGAAAGAACCCAAATTCCCCCTGACATCTGGAATCTGCTCTTCCAAGCACTCTCACCTCGAAAGTGGGCTGTTGGCATAGCAACCAAGGGGTGGTGGACACAGGGAGTGTGAGAGTGTGTGCACGGTGTGTTTGAGGGATGTTGGGGGGGGAGCAAACAGGAGACCACGGTGCAAACACAGCAGACGAGGAGGAGGATATATGACAGGTACAGGTGAGCGCCTAACACACACACACACACATAAACATACACCATCAAACACACACACACACACTCAGAGGCGGGTAGTTTTGGGGTTCACCATGACCTGTTATACTATCCTCGTTACCTGCCCCGGGACCAACGCACGCACCTCTCTCTTGTCACGGAGTAAACACACGACATGTCCAGGCTGAAGAGAGATGCCAAACATACAGCCATCCACCCCTCCCTCCCTCTCCATATAGCTTCCCATAAGAAACACACAACACAAACACAAATCATGCAGGAAGTATCATACACTCACACTTCTCAACACATCCACGCTTCAGAATGTACTAGAGATCATTATATAACCAACCCACTCTGCACAGCGCTGCGAGCCCATGTGCGTTTCCACGCGCCCGTTTCTGCCAATAACTCATTATTTTTTTGAAGTGTGTGAGATAAAACAGGCCTTTCGAGACAAAGTCAAAGGCTGTCCAGTAGAGGAAGTGCACACGTGTGTGTGTGTGTTAGCACACCCTGCTGTTAGCTCATTCATTTCATTCAAAGCATGGCATAATTTCTTAGACAGCAGCCCTCTACACTGAACACACAAACACAAGATACGCACACATCTGTAAATACACAGGCACACAGTCCATCCCAGATCTAATCTTCGCTCATGCACGGCAGAACAGCTCAATTAAAATCTGATGCTCTTGGGCAAGACAGACAGCCCCAAGACAAAGTTTCCCATAAAAATCCTTCATTTACACACATGAACTCACACGATTCACACAAAAAACATTTGTAGTGTAAGTACATCATGTTGTTGATGCAGCATTGTTGAGGGTTTATTTAGGTTGTGTGATGTTCATTGGCTGTCTGTTGCTATCACACAAATATTGCTAGTACTTTAGTGCAATGTAGTGTTCACGAAGTACAAGGCTGCTACACTGAGTGCTTTTGAGAAAGAACGAGGAGTTGCCAAGACTTGCCAGGTTCGTGGCTTTGAATCTTTGCAATCTACTCAGTTTTCTTTAAGGCACTTGGTAGCAAGTACACTAGATCCACAAGAATTATAGAATCCGCTTTGTCCTTCTACGCTGATCTATTACTGAAATATGATGGATTTCAGATTTACTTGGCTCTAATCGGCATGCAGAAACGTAAAAAAACAAACAAACAAAAAAATGGTGGCTATACATCAGTATTCCTGTCTAAGTGGGTCGTTTTTGGCCTGAAAAGTGGACCAGATTGTATGTAATAATCCAGCTACATTAGACAGAAAAACTAGAATGATGACATACCCAGACAGAATGATAGCTAGATCGAATGACTGACAGAGAGACGGATAGATAGAACGACAGACGGAGTCAGACAGATAAAGTAGACAGACAGGTAAATAGATAGACTGACAGAATGATAGACAGACAGACAGAGAGAATGACCGACAGACAGAGCAGACATATAGGAATATAGACAGATAGATACAGTAGACAGACAGATAGATAGAACGACAGATGGAGACAGACAGATAGGAATATAGACAGACAGATAGACTGACAGACAGATAGGAAGTAGACAGATAGATAGATGGAGACAGACAGACAGAAAGATAGATAGACAGAGAGAATGACCGACACACACAGACTGACAGACATATAGGAAGATAGACAGACCGACACACAGATGGAGACAGACAGATAGATACAGTAGACAGACAGACAGAAAGATAGACTGACAGACGGAGACAGACATATAGGAAGATCGACAGATAGAGAGAATAACCGACAGACAGACAGAATGACAAAACGACAGACAGATAGGAAGATAGACAGACAGATGGAGACAGACAGACAGAGAGAGTGACCGACAGACAGAGATAGGAAGATAGACAGATAGATACAGTAGATAGACAGACAGACAGATAGGAGTGTAGACAGACAGGGAGAATAACCGACAGAAAGACAGATGGAGACAGACAGATAGAGAGAATAAGAGAGACTGAATGACAAAACGACAGACAGATAGGAAGATAGACAGATACAGTAGACAGACAGACAGGGAGAATGACCAACAGAAAGACAGACAGACAGAGATAGGAATATAGACAGATAGATACTGTAGATAGACAGACAGACTGACCGAGCGACAGATGGAGACAGACAGACAGGAGTGTAGACAGATAGATACAGTAGAAAGACAGACAGGGAGAATGACCGACAGAAAGAGATAGGAAGATAGACAGATAGATACAGTAGACAGACAGACAGATAGATGTACTAACACAGTTTGAACACCACGGACAGCTCCATTATTCTCTAGCAGCTGACATGAGGAAGACCTGTATGTGTGTCTAATCTAGTATGTGCTGTAATATTAAGTTTAAACTTTCAAGCCATGTTCACAAGACAAAATTACATTTTTATGCAATTCTTCACTGATGCTGATGTAGCTTATTTTTAAATTGTCCTGCATAAAGAACCTCCTTACGTAATCATTTAAATTATATGCATTTTTATGCAAGCGAGGGCTCGTAACAATACATGTATTCATGGACACAAACCACGGCATCCTGTTATCTGAAAAAGCTAAACAAATGTGGGCATGAGTGTACACACAACCCACCCACCCACTCTGTGCGTGTGAGTGTGTGTAAGTTAAACAGTCAATAAAGGAACAAGCTTTTGTCACGGGGGGGTTTAATTCCTGCTGATACTATAATCCACTGAAGGATACGGCCCACTGAGAATACAGAGATGTGGAGCAAAGTGTGTAATTGTGTCTTGGGTTTCATGGCTTTGTTTAAAGTTTTTTTTTTTAATCATACTATATTTAATCCTTCACAAGCATACATACCCTGATCAGCCACAACATTAAAACCACCTGCCTAATACTGTATTCTTAAAAATGGCAGTACACAATATATAGTACACAGTAGGGGTTGCACGACTAGTCGATTAGTCGGTAAGTTTTGCCACTAGTTGATGCGTTGCTGAGAACTTGTGGATCACATGATTTAATTTCCGCTTGTCTTTCAGTTCCACATAAAAATTCTCAGTCTACAAATAAATTTTCATATATATCCAAATATATCAGAAATTACGCTTAAGTGTGAATAAGGTCAACATGGAGCACTTTGCGTTTCAGAGAGTGAAGCCGCACATACAGAACAACACTACTGGACAGTAAGTGCTAATATTCCACGAAAATAGCCAATATGTCAAAAATGACATGAATGAGTTTTATTCACAGACTCTCACTAACATTGAGTATAAAGAGAGAGAGAGAGAGAGAGAGAGATGACCCCCTAAGGCTGGGTTTAAATCAGAAAGATCCCCCTCTTACATAACAGTCATGAGTTTTACAGCAAGCCATTTAACTGTGCGCACGCGTGTGTGTGCTCTCCCATTCATTCTAAATGCCATGATCACAGTGGGAGCTTCAGCCCAAATCCAGAGCAAAGCCTCCTTATAAAGGTGCAGCACGCTTGAATCAACAGCAAAATGGCAGAGAAAAGCTGCGCGCGTGTGTGTGTGTGTATGACGAATCTTTACATGACAAAAATACATCTCTCTCTCTCCACACAAATCGTGTGAATCTCACGAAAAGTTCAAGACCATATTCGGGTCAAATTTCAGAACGTCTATAATAAATAATTGTGCATAAAGGAAAAGAAGCCAATTTTGAGGACCATAACAGGGACATTATTCCATCTTGAACACAAGTTAAGCTCAATCGACACCATTTGTGGCAGAATGTTGATTACCACAAAAATTGGTTTCGTCTCGTCCTTAATTTTCTTTCCAGTGAGGCACTTACAATGGAAGTCAATGGGGCCAATCTGTAAACATTGAAATATTCACTGTTTCAAAAGTATAGCCACAAGACGTAAACAATATGTGTTAACATGATTTTAGTGTCATTAAATTGCTTATTAACCTTTTCTGTGTAAAGTTACAGACTTAGTTGCCATTAAGAAAAGCCATAAACATTAAGCCATAAAACGGCCATAATAATGACTATTTAAACAACTTTACAGCTCAAACAATTCATGAGTCTCTACAGCAGAATTATTGTACCGTAAGTGCTTCTATAAAATTATAAGCTTCACATTTCTGCCTTTAAACCCTCCAAAAATGTACCCCATTGACTTCAATTGTAAGTGCCTCACTGGAACACAGATTGTTTGCTTGTTTAAAGGAAAGGAGGGACGTGTTGAAATTATTTTTGTGGTTATCAACATCATGCCACAAATGCTGTCGATTGAGTTTAACTTGTGTTGAATATTCCTTTACGACTTTTGCCATAAATGTGATATTAAAAATGTAATTCTCAATACTGCAATTCATTTTTATTGTAAATTTCAATGATAAATGATAAATTAAATTATAATGATAATTAATAAATTAAAAGTGTAGTTTTTTCTATTTTAAAATACTTATTATACTATATTAAAATCTCCTATTCCAGCTTAAAATGCAGAACAACTTTGAGTAAAACATTTGTAGGTTGATTTCTGACAAAAATGTAATATTCTGTCTCTTTGAAACTATCCAAACTTTAGGAACTATTTGACCATTTCTGTAATTCTGTTTTGTACTGTAAGTGACTTTATCTAAACACAAAAACTTGGTCCATTTTCTTTATGCAAAATATAATTTTTATCTTTACATTTGGGGTGAAATATGACCCCGAACATCTTGCTAAAGCTGCTTCAAGAACTCCATAAAGATACAAACATCAGATATGACATCAAAGCTTGTGCGCATATATTATCTCATCCCATTATGTCATCCTCTTAGAGTTCAGTCTTAAAGTAAAAAAAAACATTTGCTGCTTTAGTATTTGCGTGCCGTTACACTGGTACTCCCATGCTGAGCACTTCCTGTTTGATTCCTATTCAAACAGCAATCTGTGTAATCACAAACCATCATGAGCGGCCAATGGGCCAGGAGACGCTGCCAACAGCTAGAAGGCTTGGCCATTCAAACTCAATCTCTCTCTCACTTGCGCTTTCTCCTTATTAGCCTGTTAGTTCTTGCAGGCTGAGTTAATTGCATGTGTGTGTGTGTATCTGAGAATGTGTATGTGTGTATTCGGCAGGGCCTAAATTTGACTCCAGCCCTAATTAACCAGAGAATGAGAGAAAAGAAAAAGTCAGAGAGAAATGCAAAAATGAACAAACTAAACATCTTAAAGATACAGAACAACTCCAAAAAATATGTTACTGTATTACAGGTGAAACTCGAAAAATTAGAATATCGTGCAAAAGTTCATTAATTTCAGTAATTCAACTTAAAAGGTGAAACTAATATATTATATAGACTCATTACAAGCAAAGTAAGATATTTCAAGCCTTTATTTGATATAATTTTGATGATTATGGCTTACAGCTTATGAAAACCCCAAATTCAGAATCTCAGAAAATTAGAATATTACATGAAATCAATAAAAAAAAGGATTTTAAATACAGAAATGTCAGCCCTCTGAAAAGTATAATCATGCATATGTAC
This sequence comes from Xyrauchen texanus, assembly GCF_025860055.1. Lineage (NCBI taxonomy): Eukaryota > Metazoa > Chordata > Actinopteri > Cypriniformes > Catostomidae > Xyrauchen > Xyrauchen texanus. Next base: position 24,689,548 of record NC_068321.1, on the reverse strand, counting down.
TCAGTACTTGGTTTGGGCCCCTTTTGCATTAATTACTGCCTCAATGCGGCGTGGCATGGATGCTATCAGCCTGTGGCACTGCTGAGGTGTTATGGAAGACCAAGATGCTTCAATAGCGGCCTTCAGCTCTTCTGCATTGTTTGGTCTCATGTCTCTCATCTTTCTCTTAGCAATGCCCCATAGATTCTCTATGGGGTTCAGGTCAGGCGAGTTTGCTGGCCAATCAAGCACAGTAATACCATGGTCACTGAACCAGGTTTTGGTACTTTTGGCAGTGTGGGCAGGTGCCAAGTCCTGCTGGAAAATGAAGTCAGCATCTCCATAAAGCTTGTCTGCTGAAGGAAGCATGAAGTGCTCTAAAATGTCCCAGTAGACGGCTGCGTTGTCTCTGGACTTAATAAAGCACAGTGGACCAACACCAGCCGATGACATGGCTCCCCAAACCAACACAGACTGTGGAAACTTCACACTGGACTTCAAGCATCTTGGATTGTGTGCCTCTCCATTCTTCCTCCAGACTCTGGGACCTTGGTTTCCAAATGAGATGCAAAATTTGCTCTCATCAGAAAAGAGGACTTTGGACCACTGAGCAACAGACCAGTTCTTTTTTCTTTAGCCCAGGTAAGACGTTTGACATTTTTAGCCCATGTCCAGGACCCGTCTGTGTGTGGTGGCTCTTGATGCAGTAACTCCAGCCTCAGTCCACTCCTTGTGAAGCTCCCCCACACATTTGAATGGCCTTTTCCTGACAATCCTCTCCAGGCTACGGTCATCCCTGCTGCTTGTGCACCTTTTTCTTCCACACTTTTCCCTTCCACTTAATTTTCTATTAATGTGCTTTGATACAGCACTTTGAGAACATCCAACTTCTTTTGCAATTACCTTTTGAGGCTTTCCCTCCTTGTGGAGGGTGTCAATGATGGTTTTCTGCACAACTGTCAGGTCAGCAGTCTTCCCCATGATTGTGAATTCAACTGAACCAGACTGAGAGACCATTTAAAGGCTCAGGAACCCTTTGCAGGTGTTTAGCTGATTAGAGTGTGACACTTTGAGCTACAATACTGAACCTTTTCACAATATTCTAATTTTCTGAGATTCTGAATTTGGGGTTTTCATAAGCTGTAAGCCATAATCATCAAAATGATATCAAATAAAGGCTTGAAATATCTTACTTTGCTTGTAATGACTCTATATAATATATTAGTTTCACCTTTTAAGTTGAATTACTGAAATTAATGAACTTTTGCACGATATTCTAATTTTTCGAGTTTCACCTGTATACTGTATATCAGTTTGGGGAATCAACTTTGAAACTGTAGTTTTCACGTTATAAGCAACTCATAAATTAGTTAAACTACAGCCAATCTATGCTTTTGAAATGGTAATTAGCTACATTACAAGCTAAAAAATTATTGTCCTTTTTAGCCAGTCTGGCTAGTAACAACCAGACCATCCATTTCCATTGTGTTTTTGTTTTCAGCTGGGACTGCATACTTTTCTCCCGTATTTGGAATGCCCAATTCCCAATGCGCTCTAAGTCCTCCTGGTGGTAGTGATTCACCCCAATCCGGGTGGCGGAGAACGAATCTCAGTTTCCTCCACGTCTGAGACCGTCAATCCACGCAACTTATCACGTGGCTTGTTGAGCGCGTTACCACAGAGACATAGCATGTGTAGAGGCTTCACGCCATCCACGCACATCTCACCACGCGCCCCACCGAGAACCACATTATAGTGACCACGAGGAGGTTACCCCATGTGACTCCACCCTCCCTAGCAACCGGGCCAATTTGGTTGCTTAGGAGACCTGGCTGGATTCACTCAGCATGTCAACATGTTTTTTAAAGTAGGTAGTATACAGTATAAAGTGCATAGTATGCACACTAATATTCCATTCCGAACATAACCTGATTGAGGTATGCAAAGATTTCTAGCAAGTTAGTCCACTGTCGGGCATCTTTGGAACGCTCTCGGGAGGCTATATCCAGTAATGCCAGCACAGCTCCTACTTATTTGTAGCTCTGTTCCAAAACCCAGTGTTCTGCCTACCTGGACAGCTATATTATGATAACCCCCCCCCCCCAAAGTCCTTTGCCAGAATGCATTGATTATGATACTGATTTTTTTGTTAAATATAGTATCAATAAATATAAGTTTACTATTTTATATAATATTTGTGAGTGCTATATGCATTCTTTATTGTGTCGTTACTTTAGTAACATGCTAACATCAAACTATATTGGAAATATTTGAGCCACATTTGTCCTGTGGTTCTTGTGATGCTGTTTAGCAACACGCTAACGTCAAATAATTTGAATCATGTTTGTCTTAGCGGCGTTGTTGCGATGCTTTTGTCATGCCAGTCTCCTGTCCGGACCCTTGAGCTGTTAGAGATTAATATATTGAATGCTGTTTAAGCTTTTATTTTCCTAATTTGGCATAAGTGTTTCATTATGTTCTTTCCATGATGTTCATGCATTTTGAGGAGTATATAATCGAACACACACTCACGGCGAAATCGTCAGGATTCGTACGGCTTTTCTGAATTCAAATTCGTATGATATCTTGCGACTGCACTCGTTTGAATTCATACGACTTTCACTACAGCAAAGGACGTCGCTGGAAAAAGTTTCCATCTAATATGCGACAATTACTTGCTTCTGTCATACACAATGGCTTCCTGTCATGTTTACACACTACTGATTGGTTTAGTTTAGATAAGGGCTTTGGTGTGAACAGGCCTTAATGCTATTTAGCGACACATTAATGTCAAACTATTGGAATTATTTGAGTTGTATTTCTCTTTCGGATCTTGCGAGTAAATCTATTTAGCAACACGTTAACGTGATACGACTGAAATTATTTTAATCACATTTATTTAGCAAGTAATGCTATTTAACAATATGTTAACAATATTACAATATTTTACAATATGTTAACGTCAAATTATTTGAGTAATGTTTCTCTTGCGGATCTTGCGAGTAATGCTATTTCGCTACATGCTAACGTCAAACTCTTTGGGAATTGTTTGAGTAATGTTTCTCTTGCGGATCTTACGAGTAATGCTATTTAGCAACATGTTAACATCAAACTATTTGATTAATGTTTCTCTTGCGGATCTTGCGAGTAATGCTATTTCGCTACATGCTAACGTCAAACTCTATGGGAATTATTTGAGTAATGTTTCTCTTGCGGATCTTGCGAGTAATGCTATTTCGCTACATGCTAACGTCAAACTCTATGGGAATTATTTGAATAATGTTTCTCTTGCGGATCTTGCGAGTAATGCTATTTTGCTACATGCTAACGTCAAACTCTATGGGAATTATTTGAATAATGTTTCTCTTGCGGATCTTGCGAGTAATGCAATTTCGCTACATGCTAACGTCAAACTCTATGGGAATTATTTGAGTAATGTTTCTTTTGCGGATCTTGCGAGTAATGCAATTTCGCTACATGCTAACGTCAAACTCTATGGGAATTATTTGAATAATGTTTCTCTTGCGGATCTTGCGAGTAATGCAATTTCGCTACATGCTAACGTCAAACTCTATGGGAATTATTTGAGTAATGTTTCTCTTGCGGATCTTGCGAGTAATGCAATTTTGCTACATGCTAACGTCAAACTCTATGGGAATTATTTGAGTAATGTTTCTCTTGCGGATCTTGCGAGTAATGCAATTTCGCTACATGCTAACGTCAAACTCTATGGGAATTATTTGAGTAATGTTTCTCTTGCGGATCTTGCGAGTAATGCTATTTCGCTACATGCTAACGTCAAACTCTATGGGAATTATTTGAGTAATGTTTCTCTTGCGGATCTTGCGAGTAATGCTATTTCGCTACATGCTAACGTCAAACTCTATGGGAATTATTTGAATAATGTTTCTCTTGCGGATCTTGCGAGTAATGCAATTTCGCTACATGCTAACGTCAAACTCTATGGGAATTATTTGAGTAATGTTTCTCTTGCGGATCTTGCGAGTAATGCTATTTCGCTACATGCTAACGTCAAACTCTATGGGAATTATTTGAATAATGTTTCTCTTGCGGATCTTGCGAGTAATGCTATTTCGCTACATGCTAACGTCAAACTCTTGTTTCTCTTGACGAACTTGATAAGCTGTTTTGCAACACATAAACTTTGAACTAGTGGAATCAATTAAGAATCACATCTCTCCAACACGGTTAACACTGTTTTGTAGTACTATTATGCATTAATACTGAAAAGTGTCAATAAAATAGTTATTTAATATTATATATTTACATATTATTGTATGAATACTACTAAATTGTATCAATACAGCAAAGTATCCATAAAAATAGCTGTCTACTTTAGTTGACTATTTCAACCAATATTTGTGTATGCTATAACACCAAACTCTATTGGAACCAATAGAAAGTTGCATCTATATTTCAGTTCTCGTGGGTTCGCATGCCATGCAGAGTTTCTGCCTACGAAGTGTGTTGCAAATCAGTCATTTATAAGGTTTAATTTCAGTTGCTGCCTCAGATGGTAGCTGCCTATGGCAGTAAACAGGAAGTTCTCTCATTACGACATGAAAGAGAGAGCTGTGCACTGCTGCATCTGAATCTTCCACCCCAGAGCTTGTGGCAGATCCACGCTGTGCTGGTATTACCCAAAATGCAATGTTGACTGGCAAAAGTGCAGAGAGTGGTCTGTGGTGCTCAAGCGCTTGCTGTGGGTTGGTCAAACATGTAATACATCTCTCCATACTTGCACACGTTACAACATGCCTAATGGCTCAAACTCCCATGGTTAATATTACCCTTAGCACACAAACATACACACACACACACACACACACACACACACGTTCTGACAGATACCTCTTGTCCGGGGTGGTTTCTTGACTGGGCGGTTCCTCCTGTAGGTCTGGCAGATTGGCAAAGTCGTCCTGCTCAGCCAATCCAATCGCTAGAGAGAGAACAACCATTTTCCCTTCCCTTCACCATGAAAACAACACACAAAACACAGAAAGAAGAGAAAGAGAGAGCAGTAAAGTACAGAGAGAAAGGAGAGAATAAGAGGAAACAAACAGAATGGGAGACAGTTAGTAGGCAGCAGGTATTATTCATTGAGTGTTGGGTTTGGATATCACCCCCATTCCTCCGACTGCAAGGATACGGCAGATATTGCGTTTTGTTTTAGAACCAACGATTTGCTTAACTTGCATTTAAGCACATAAATGTGTTTGGCTCGCATTCAGGTATGCTACTTTTTCTTAAGAGTCTGACAAAAATTTGTGTCACGCTTGGTGTGAATCATTTTGATGCTGGTAATTCCCAATCGCTTTGTTCTTGGTGTGAACAGGCCTGTAAACACTCCACACAAACAGTGTCACACATCACAATTTGATTTGCTGTCCATTTCATCAACACATCGTCCGAATCCTCTTGTTGCCACCTGTCCCGCTCTCTCCATCTTTTTAATGGTGTTTTCATCCTTCTCTCTCTCTCTCTCTCTCTTTTCTCATCTCCCTCTCTCTGCAGCCTTAATTGAGGCCCGTTAGAGAGATCTGGACTAATTGCTTCTATTTGAGAGTGGAGTGTTTGTGAGGTGTCAGGCTTTCTGGGTCACTGCGCACCCATCTTCTTTCCCGTATTTCTTACATTCTTTATTTTCTCTTTCCTAAAAAATGCTCCGCATCTCTGAGCTTAAACTTCTCTCTAATATCCTGCTATTCTTACATCTTCAACAGTTTTTGAAAGCCATCATCTCTCCATTCTCCCTCTCTTCTTATCTTAAAGGAATAGTTCGGTAATTGTCTCATTATTTACTCACCACCATGCTGTTCCAAACCTGTATTATGGTTATTTTTTTCAAGAATCTTTCAAGAATACCCATAAAACAATTTTCCATGCAACGCAGCATTCACGCACCAAAGAAGACCGTAAGACACAATAAAAGTCATGACTTATGTGTATGTGAGAAACAGACCAAAATTTAGTTGTTATTAACGGAAAACCTTCCCCTCCACTGCAGCTCGCAAGTCTAATTCTTCATTCCACATATTTGAACTGGCGTTCAATTTTGGGGTAAATTATGTCAAACGTGGCGCATCAAGCCTAGGCACCATTTTTTAATCTGAACGCAAGCACAAATGAGATTCCAGAGCTTTAGCGGAGGGAAGATTATCAGTGAATAACTTCTTACATTTCGGCCTGTTCCTTACACGAGGCTATCAGAAGACTTAAAGCTGAAGTATGTAACTTTTACGGTGTTCAAATATTTTCTCATATCCCAGCTTAATATGCAAAGACAACTACGAGTACCATTCATAGGTTCGTTTTCTTCAAAGTGTAAACACAGTGTCTATGTGGCATTTATTTGCGGTTTGGAACAACACAAGCATGAGTACATTTTCAGAATTTTCATTTTTGATTGAAATATTCCTATAAATCCTAACCTCTTCTCCTTTACACATTGTACATGGTATTATAATCTCCCATCCTAAATGTCCTTTCTTTCACTCTCTTCTCTTTTGGTTTTTATACGCTTCTCATCCTACTTCTCTCTCTCTCTCACTGTAAACCCATCCGTGTCTTCATATTCTCCTGGGTTTCCTTCCATTTTGGCACACTCTGGCTATTTTTAACTTTCAGAATTTAATGGCTGCAAAAAATAGCTCCTGGTGCAACTACACACACACACACACACACACACACACACACACACACACACACACACTCATATAACACACTCTTTGGCTCTCGCACAAACACAACAGACAGGATTCGTTATTGTCAAAGCAATAAAATGAGGCACTTTTCCAGTGAGAGCCGGACGATATCTGTTCAGGGATGTTCGCAGGACTGTTGCTGACCACTGATAACACACAAACAACCCTCAATTACACCATTCTGCTTCCTCTCTACCTCTCTCTCTCTCTCTCTCCCTCTCTCTCTCTCTCTCTCTCCCCCTCTCTCTTTCTCTCCCACCCTTTCTTGTTCTTTTTTTCCTGTGTCTCTATGTCAGACCCAAGGCCATGCATGTGTGTCAATGACATCCCCTTTAAAGCAACTGAGATGAAACATTAAGTCCACCCAGCTTAAACTGAACAAAGGCATGTTCAGAATGGCATATTGCCACTCTACTTGCAGTATTCAGTATATATATGCAGTATATGCTCTCTGGGAATCAAACCCATGACCTTGACGTTGCATGCGCAATAGCTGAGTTACAGAAACATTTACAAATACTACAAAATTATGTGTGGATGTTTTCACATAGAGATTATGCTTAATCAGGTTACTAGGTACACAACCTGTAAGTGACCCTAAAATAAATCAAATTTATGTGCATACACACCTGTTTTCCTCACACATAAACATTTTGCACATGAGACATTGCATATTAAATATGCAACATAAAGAGATTACTTAAAAAAAAAAAACATTGTAGGATTTTCTCCCCGGTTTGGAATGCCCAATTCCCAATGCACTCTAAGTCCTCGTGGTGGCGTAGTGACTCGCCTCAATCTGAGTGTCAAGAGGACGAATCTCAGTTGCCTCCGCGTCTGAGACCGTCATTCCACGCATTTTTATCACGTGGCTTGTTGAGCACGTCCACGCACAACTCACCACATGCCCCACCGAGAACCACATTATAGCAACCACGAGGAGGTTACCCCATATGACTCTACCCTCCCTAGCAACCGGGCCAATTTGGTTGCTTAGGAGACCTGACTGGAGTCACTCAGCATGCCCTGGATTCAAACCCATGACTCCAGGTGTCGTAGTCAGCGTCTTTACTCACTGAGCTACCCAGGGCCACCGTGTTCGCACTATTCTTGAAACTTTTGTTGCACACTTTTTTAAACATTATATGCATAACGTATGCAATATACTGTATTGTGTACTACTTTAGGTGTATTATATGTTTAACAAATGTGTGAACCAGTATGCAACAAAAGTTACAATTTTCTTGCATATATGATAGTATTTCATTCTGAACATATCCCAAGTGTCATACAAAACCCCATTTCTTTCTTTTTCTATTTTTCTTTCTTACTCTTTCTTTCTTTCTTTCTTTCTTTTTCTTTCTTATTCACCATCTCCCGTAACATGGTAACAATCCATTTAGAGAGTAATGATTCTGTGGACAGATAATCAATGCTTCAGGGTTAACATGAATCTCTAGCCAACAGTTTAACCTCAACACCGGCCTTTATAAACACACACACGCATAAACATACAAACTTAACTTAAACTTCTGTCATCATTTACTCCCTCTCTTGCTGTTCCAAACCCATATGACTACTTGACCAGTGACAGTCAAGCTCTAAAAATTACATAAAAGAAGTTAAGTATCATAAATGTAGTCATCTAGTGTGTGATACTCCAAGTCTTCCGAAGTCATACAATTGCTTTGTGTGAAGAACAGACCAAAATTGAAATTGTTACTCACTGTAAATCTTGCCCTCCGCCTTGGCACTCAAATCTCTTTCGCTCCTTCCTTCACATATGCCAACTTTCTTTGTGATCGATTTCATGATAACCAGAGAACCGACAGTTCAAATAGAAATTGTTGACGTCAAACATGCCATGAATGTTTTAAAATACATAAACAAGAATGAGATTTGAGAGCTGCGGCAGAAGGGAAGATTTTCAGTGAATAAAGACTGAAATTTTAGTTAGTTGCTCACACAAAGCAATCGGTCATATGTCATATGGACAACTGTTATGATACTTTTATAGTGCTTTTTTGTCCTTTTGGAGATTGTTCGCGTTCGTCCCCAATCGCTTTTATTGAATGAAAAATTGCAGTGTGTATATTCTGCTAAACATCGCCCATATATGGGTTTGGATTGGAACGACATGACGGTAAATAATGTCAGATTTTTCCCTTTTTTTATTAACTATTTGTTTAAAGGAAAATTTGCTGATAATTTATCCTCAAGCCATCCAAGATGTATCTGACCTTCTTTGTTCATCAGAACAGGATTTAAGATTTTTAGGGAAGTATCCCAGGGAAGTTTTAGCGGTTTGTTTTTCACACAAGCGCATCGATTAACTTCAGAAGACATTACTTGATCGGCTGGAGTCGTGTGGATTACTTCTTGCTGATTAAGTGTGCTTTTTGGATGTCAAAAATTGGTTCCCTTGCATTGGAGGATGCTTAAAACCTGGGATACTTCCCTAAAAATCTTAAATCCTGTTCTGATGAGCAAAGAAGGTCAGATACATCTTGGATGGCCTGAGGGATACCCAATTCCCAATGCACTCTAGGTCATTTAGTGACTCAATCCGGGTGGCAGAGGACGAATCTCAGTTGCCTCCGCGTCTGAGACCATCAACCCACGGATCTTATCACGTGGCTTGTTGAGCGCGTTACAGCGGAGACATAGCGCATGTGGAGTCCCACGCCATCCACCGCGGCATCTACGCTCAACTCACCACGTACCCCCACCGAGAGCGAGAACCACATTATAGCAACCACAAGAAGGTTACCCCATGTGACTCTACCCTCCCTAGCAACCGGGCCAATTTGGTTGCTTAGGAGACCTGACTGCATCACTCAGCACGCCCTGGATTCAAACTCACGACTCCAGTTGTGGTAGTCAGCGTCTTTAACCACTGAGCTACCCAAGCCCTTTGAACTATTCCTTTAATCTTTGAACAAAATGGATAACCGAGAGAATGGTAAATAGCAGAACAGAAAGGCAGTCACAGGAAGAAAAACATGTATCAAATAAATACAGTGAATCTGAAAAATGAGGATGTAAAGATCGCATGGCACAGGTTTCACTGCCGTAATGGCATTCATAGAAAATTTTCCGTGGCCTTTGAGGGGATGTTATTTTGTAGCCTGTAGTAAAAGCTGTTGACCTAGCAGCGTATGAAGACACCTAGCTATTTGCCAATGAATAGCTGCGTTTAAATGTGAAAATTACAGCCCTTCACTCGCACCGACCCCATTCAGAAAGTGTCTATTCTAATTCAATTAAATGCGTCACAACAGAGTCAAACGTCGCATATGCAGAACAGAGACAGGCTTACAAATTCAACCATGTTACATCACTTGAGAACCATAAAATCCATCATATCACGGTGATTTGATGTTTGTTCGCCTGTGGATAATCTTAGGAAATTAGATGATGTAACAGTCGTGTTAATTGTCATTTGAGCTAAGACCTGACCCCCCTCTTCTACAGGTCAGGCGGTAGCAGGCGGAGAGATTTACAGAGGCCGAGTTAAATGCTATTATCTAAAAGCAACCAGAGCATCTATTGACGACCTGTGACCTCTGTCATCCTGTCGTTATGTTCCGCACCCGGTTGATAGTCTGCAGTCCTGTGCGCTCTATAACTGGTATAAAAAGGTTTGTTTTAGCCACCCTGTCGAGTAAACGGCCCCGTTTAGAAATAAAAGTGTAAAAACAACTGGAGGAAGACAAACAGTAAATGATTAAAGGAATGGTTCACATTTACTCACCCTCATTTCACTCCAAACCTGCATGACTTGGAACAAAAAGGAGATGTTTTGAAGATTCTACAAGCTGCTCTTTTCTGTACAATGAAAGCATATAGCGATTTATTGGGACTCAAGAGCACCATAGAAGAACCATAAATTTAGTCAACTTGTGTGCTGCATTGAAAGAAAAGACTAGTAAGATTTACATCATTTTTATTTAGCACGTTTTTGCACACCGCAAATCTTTAACGTATGAAATTAAGTAAAATCTACTTAAATTCATGGTATAATATTGATTAAAACGAGTGTGTAAATTGAATAAACATTTCCAGTTAATACAGTCTTACAATCTGATGTACTTAAACAAATAACATTTTATAAAAACATTTCACATTTTGAACTTTCATTTTAAGCACATGTTTAATCATGTAACAAATGACATGTGAAATCTATGAGACAACATCGACTCGATGAACACTTGGTGCACAAATCACTGTAACGGTAACAATCAACAGATTAAAAAAAATAATTTTAATCATGAACGGGTCATTTTGAGTAGAACATTTATTTCAGAAGTTACCAAACGTAACAACAAAATCAACAATATAAACGGTGTAAATAATCTTGCAAACAGTGAAACCATACAAGCTCATTAATTATTTAAGCCCCGGTGCATGCTGGGAGCACCAGCTTTGAAAAGTTACGTTTAATTTACTTATTTTATTTACTTGTGAAATTCATTTAATTAGCGAATATATATATGACAAGGTTTTCTAGTTTAGGATTGAGACATGAGGCCGATAGTGGATTTTTGCCGATACCGATAACTAAGGTGGCGAGAGAGGCCGATAACTGATTAATCGGCTGATTTAGTTTTTAAAATGTAATTAAAGAATGTAAAATAAAATTCTAATTCGTTTTCATTCTTTATTATGGCGGGCAAAGACGAAGAGTTCAAAATTAATAAAATTCCAGATACGCTTTTTTATTCAAACGAAACGCTAATAATAACTAGAAAAATGTAAGATTTGTTTCATAACGTAGACTTTTAAGTATAAACAATCCCGAAACACACCGGAGACTCTTATTTTGAAATGAGTAAATTATGAAAAAACTATCGGCAACTATTGATAGATATTTTCAGATAAACGATCGTTCCAAAAAGCAACTATCGGCACCGATTAATCGGTAAACCCGAAATATCGGTCTATCTCTAACCGATACATGAAGAAGCATTGTAAAGATTACAAGCAGTCATTAATAATATTTACTTTTTAAGCTAGAGCATTGATTGTTACATGTTTGAATTGAGTACAAATGTAGAATATACTTAATATTTTCTGGTTTATGCTTAAACTAACTTATTCAATATAGTACTTTTCTGCTATATTTACTTCACTACACATTTTAGTTTTTTTCCAGTGTACATTCCAAGATTTCTGAAGTTGTACGAAAGTAATTTCAAGGTTTTTCCCGCATTGAAAATTTCCCGGCTAAATTTCAGCACGTATAAACGTGCGTTTGAAGCCTGATTTCACGTGTCGCATACGCCACCAGACAAAATCACTTGCGCAATTTTGATATCACGGCACAAACCACAAAACTTACGTGACTCATTTTAATTTAAGACTTTAACAAACTATGATGCAATTGACGTTTTTGTAACCTAACGGGTGGTGACAAGTTTGAACGTGCATGTGCTAATGAGATTTGAGAGCTGCGACAGAGGGGAAGATTTTCAGCAAATAACAACTTAAATTTTGGTCTGTTTCTAACACAAAACAATCACAAAAAACTAACAGTGCAGGAGTCGTATGGACTACTTTTATGGTACTTTTTGGTCAAAACACTTTTTCACAGAAGCAAGAAAGTCATATGGGTTTGGAACAACATGACAATGAATAAATTATGACAGAATTTGAAGTTTTAAAATGTCCTTTAACACAAAGGAGAGTCAAACAAGCATGTGCAGTGTTATTATCATCAACATATTACTGGTTATTTTATTTTGTCGATAATAACGAAGACACAATACATGTTTTTTGTCATTTCGCACATTTCCGTCAACTAAAATATACATGCCACTTTAGTCAGAGTAAACTTTTCTCAACTTAATAAATGTGACATTATAAAATATCAACTAAATATAAATTATATAAAACAAAAGCTGTATAAAAATGAACCCTGAACACGTACAAGCATTCATGAACATACACACACACTCAAACACACGCAAGTGCTGACACACACATGCATAATGCACATCCTGTTACCACATCTCCAGGAGTCCTCTGGGGTCCCGAAATGTGGCACATTTAAACCAGCTGAGACAGGCAGCACAAGAGGCAATATTCAGCTGCGATCAAACCCACATACTGTAATACAGCAGATCAGTGCAGAACAATGAGGGAGGGGGTGATATCCCGCTGCGGGGCTGAAATATAGTGTGACATACAGAACGAGGGTCTGACAGGGGCTGGAGATAGATGAGTGAGGAAAGAGACAGAGGTGCAGGAAACAGAGACGAGGACAGAGCAAGAGGAGGCACGCAGAACATTTTCAGATTTAGTGTGTTGTAAGAGCTCTATTATTAGAATGGACTGAAATGGCTGGGCTAGTGTTCATAAATACAAGAAAGATGCAATACTGGGCCTGTGCAGCTTGAGATATTTCACTAATAATGCATAGATTTAAATGCTTTTGGAGGCACTTAAAGCAAGTTTACACTAAAATGAAAGTTATGCCGTCATTTGCAAGATGTTACAAACCGCATGACTTTCTTTCTTTGGTGTAACTCATGATTGTTGACATGATGTTGCTCTTTTACTTACAATGGAAGTGAATTGGCCCAATACATAAACATTAAAATACACAAGTTTCAAGGATAGCCACAAGTTGTAAACATTATAAATGAACATGTTTTTAGTGTAATAAATCACTTAGCAACCATTTCTGTGTAATGTTATATTCAATATAATAACACAAAATCATGTAAACATAAATAATGTTTGTGTCTTGTAGCTATACGTTTGAAACTCTCTGTATTTTAAAGCAGACAGGAAGATCTTTAGTGAACAGGGGCTTAAATTTTGGTCTGTACCTCACACAAATCTATCACGTAGCTTAACAAGATTTAGAGTCAAACAAACTACTTTTATGATATTATTACATCAAATTTGTCATTTTTGGAGCTTGACACACCATAGTCACTGTACGCTTTCACTGAAGGAAGTAAGCAACGTCAAGGTTACGTTAAACTTCTCATTTTATATATCACAGAAAAAAGAAAGTCATACAGGTTTGGTGCGACATGAGGGGAGAGTAAACGATAGCAGAATTTTGGGGTAAACTAAACCTAAGCCCTATATTACTGAAAGTAAGCACACGTTAACCTCAATCTCGTCCCTCGTATATATAAAAAAACAAGCAAAATAGACAAAATATACCACACACAGGAAGTGACTTACAGGAAGGACTTCACGTCCAGGCCTCGTTTCTTCACCTGACCCATCATGTGATCCACACTGCCAGGGTTCCCTCTTATGGCCCGTGCCCCGGTACCTCCCGACCTATAGCGTGAAGCACCTCCACCTGCCGGACTGCCCCTGGAAGTGCGTGAGCCAGCTCCGCCTCCAGCCCCACCCCCTGGCCCAGCACCCCCACCCCCTTCCGCACCATTCCCTGGCTGGGTGTGCAGCTGACCCAAACTCTGGGATATGGGCGGTCTGCTGGCCAAATTTGGAGCTGGAGCATGGAGCAATGGCTGCTGGAGGCTCTGCTGGCGTAGCAATGTCCGGGGCCGCGCCATCGGCCCAGAGGAAGATAAATGGTCCATGGTCGCGGTCGAGGAGAGCCCGTGGTCGGCCAAACTTTGTGGGCAGAGCAGGAGGGTAGGCAGGGAGCGAGAAGAGGATTGGTGAGAGTGACAGAGGGAGGGGCGAGGGAGCAGGAGGAGCGAAGGCGGGACCAGAACAAAAGGGTTGGGCGAGGTAGAGGAATGGCGAGGAGAACGATTGGAGGAAGATTTGGATGAGGGAGGAGAAGGTGTAGGAGATGGAGAAGGGCATGGAGGCAGAGTCGAGGACAAGTTGAAAGAAAAGAGGGAATTGGTTGAAAAGAGGAGAGGCGAAAATTGAGAGGAAGTGGAGGTGAGATTCAAAGATGGATGGGGGCAGAATGGAACAGCCAGAGATGAATAGGACAACGGAAAGAAATCATTGAAAAGGATGTCGTCAGATGGAGGAGGGGAAGGAGGAGGGGAAACAGGTGGAGCCGGACGAGATGTGGGCGGGGAGAGGAGGAGAAGCAGAAAAAAGGAGAGAAGCGTCAGACAAAGACAGTAGCCACTGTAACAAAGGTAGCAGAAGACACCGCGGCCGCCCTGGTCTGTATGCGTCTGCAGATGTGCGTGTCCATTCACGGTCCGAGCGAGACTGCCTTGTGCGGATGGCGAGCGGTGAGCGTGCGTGTGTGTCTGGGAGGCGTGTTTGCTGCCTGCCGCTGTGCGCGACTGACTGGATCGCGACGTGTGTCCAGAACGACTAGAACGACGTGGTGTGTGTGGCTTAAGTCGTCCGCCACTGGTTCTTCCAGGTGACTGTTTTTTGGTCTGCTGAGAGCCCCCCATCTCTCGAGTGTCCTTCGCTTCTACATTCGTCTACTCTTTCCTCTCCGTTCTTTTGTGTCTTAACTTTGCTCGCCTTTAAGTGATACCACGGCCCCCTGTGTTCCTTCAACAGCCAACCAAGTACGTTGTCTTCATCTGTCATGCTTTTATCCTCCCCTCCCCTCCCTTCGCAATTACATCTTTCTCTCTCATTAGCCTTGTTTCGCTCCTCCTGATCTCAAAACTGTGTCAAATCCACCTCTGAAACTTCATCTCGAGTTTCGCCTGAGCTGCTAACATGACTCACACCCAGTAAACATTTCCCCAGATATTCTTAAACCTTTTAAGCTTGTCGGATCCCAGCAGCAGGCCAGAGTCAGTAAACATTAAAAAAAAAGTCAATATTTAGAGTAGCATTTCAAAAAAGAAGTTCAGTAGTTAATCCAATAATTTTGCTCAAATCCTGATGTTTAAGTCAACACATAAAATGCCAATCACACCACTTTTTACTTTAGTAATGTGACAGAGTTCAGTTGAATAAGATATTGAAAAGATTTGTAGGGCAGGGCTTGATTTCACTGATCAGGAATCAATAGGATCAGGAAAAGTGAGTGTTTTTGGCTATTGGCTATAGGCCGCACGGACATGGGTGATTCTCATGAAACCTTTCAAGGAAAAATAATCTGGTCATATTAAACCCCATATCAATACAACAAATATGTAATTATATTTTGCATCAAGAGAATGAAGCCTACATTCAAGGAATATTCTGAGTTCAATGCAGGCTCAATCGACCGCATTTGTAGCATAATATTGATTACCACAAAAAATGTATTTCGACTCATCCCTCCTTTAATAAAAAGTGCAAAAAGTTAGGTTACAGCCAGGCACCTACATTGGAAGTGAATGGGGCCAATTGTTGGAGGGTTTAAAGGCAGAAATGTGAATTTTATAAAAGCACTTCTGTTATAACGTGAGTATTATTTGAGCTGTAAAGTTGTTTAAATGGTCATGTTTACATTCCTTTTGGGGTTTTAGGATTTGTTGACATTACTACATCTTTACGCAGAAAAGATTAGTAAATGTAAGCACAGCGTAGTTCTAGCGGGAAGACTAGCAGCTGTAGATCATCGCACCATTAGCTAGGTAACTCCCAGCCAATCACATGTAAGCCATTACTTTATAAGTCTGCTCACAATCTATCTTGAGTCCCGTCCTGCATGGGGGTAGGCTCCTCGCCCCTGCCTCCTATCTCCGGCAGGATAGGCCGGTTCCGAGTACAACTTCTTCGGACCACCAGATGGGGCCTACGCTAAAGAGAGACATTACCTTTCTGTTTTATATTCATCAAATAAATGTCATCTTAAATTTCACTCAAGTCTGTGAGTCTTTAAGGGAGGAACCAGTCAAAATTTATTTTTGTGGTAATCAACATTATGCAACAAATGCTGTCAATTGAGCTTAACTTGTATTGAACCCGGAATATTCCTTTAATTTTAATAATATATAATCTTTTTAAGTTGCTGCAATGAGAATTGGAGGGTAAAATGTCATGAAAATTATTTCACAATGTAAAAAATCTTGATGGTCATAATATAATTTCTTATATGTTTCTTTTGATTTTGGAGTAAAATAGAACCAGATCAGCCGAAAAAGAAAGACGTTTCAGAAGCGGAGCAAGTTTTTACATTTTATGAAAGGACACACCTTACTCCCCTTTAGAATAATCATGCACAATAAGACCAGAAATGTCTATTAAGAAGGTAAATGTGATCCATTTTTATTTTATGTTGACTTTAATGAGCTGAGCTAGCACTGGCACAACTGGTTGCTAGTTAAGGGCATCAGGAAGTTGCACGACTAACACCAGGAGGCATGAACAAGCATGGAGGAGAATGTTAGATATAGGCATGAAAGCGAGACACAGAAAGAGAGAGACAGGAAAAAGGGGGTGTGAGACATAAACACAAGAGACAGACACATATAGCTGTCTGAAAATAGAATCCAATTACTGATGAAGAAAAATGGAGGTTGTGCTGAAAGAGAGAGAGAGAGAGAGAGAGAGAAGATCAAGGACTGGTGGTATGGATGGAGTGTGAGAAGAGAGATGTGAGACAGAGTGAGAATATGTGAGGTGGTGGAGGAAAGAAGGTGTTAGCTGGGGTGTGTGAACAAAGCTTAAATCAAGCCCCTTGTGTGTTTGTATGAGCAACACTCGTTTGGATGTCTTCCATTCAAGTCTACACACAAACCACAAACAGATACAGGATTGGTTTTACGGATCTGGTTGTTTTGTTTGGTTATGTCATGTCCTTTAATTTGAAGTTTGGTTGCTTGTACATGTCATGTCTTTGTTTATTTTTTCCCTCCCTGATTGTTTACCACTGTCTTGTTAATTGGTCCTGTTTTAGTCAACATGAAATCAAAATTGACCCCAAGTTCTTTCTTAAAGGTAAAAGGTCAGAATTTTTGCAGAGCCATTGTTTAGCCATTGTTATATTCATAGTTTTCTCTGCGTTTTAAGCTGGGATAGGAAAAAATTCCTGTAATTACGAGATTCCGACTTGTAAAAAGCGTTCATGTCTCCATAGAACTCGTTGAAGATTACAAGTTGTAAACTTGTATGAAAGTTGCGACTTGTGAGTCGTGACATCATGCAAAAATAACTAATATGGCAAAAGACTCAATAACCCTATATCGCCGCCTGTATCACATTTGATTTGCTATTTTATAAAGCCGGTGCATAATTAAAATAATCAAAACTTTGCAGAAACATGTATGAGATGTTTGATGCCAAATGTTGGTGCACATTTTTGGGCCTTTCTTGATGGAAAAATATTTGTACACATTTTCCAAAAATGTCCGCCTTTGGATTGCATGCACTTGTGTTTTTGATGTGCAATCTTTGCTGATTTTAATAAAGTAAAAGTGACAGTAATTATTATATTGTTACTGATATTTTAAAATGAGTATTTGTTGAATATAAGCAACTTGTGCTTGGTTAAAGATTTTTATATTATTTTATTGAAAAAGGTTATTGAAATCCATGTACCAAATATGATACAACAGACTTTTGAGGTATATCTGCAATTATTTTTTTAGATGTATTTAAAAAAAAAAAATCTATTTTAGAATAAATCTTATGGACGGATGAAAAAAAATTTACAGTCCCAACCAAATGGGTTCAAAAGTCTCCAAATATCTGTACGACCAAGATTTCTACACATCCTGTGAAGCATCAATGTTGCTGTATGGGCCTTGCACACTTATACTTCACAATGATCAAGGACTGAGTCCATCAATGGATTAAAGTCTCCTCCCAAAACTATATCATGAGGGGTGCCAGCGGTTTGCAACATCCCTTCAAGATCTAAGTCCTGATCATCAGCTTCAGGTGTGTAAATATTAGCTAAAATCAAACTTTGCCCCAGAATTTCTGCTAAAACAACAATGACTCTTCCAAATGTATCTTTAGTCCATTTGAGACATTTGAATTGCAGATGTTTACTTATCAATGTAACGACTCCCCTGCTCTTACTTGAGCCAGCAATAAATAAAACATTATAACAATATAGCATATTTCTTAGGTTAAAGAAAATAAATAACCTTCCTTCTTTTTATGGGGTGCCCCAACCCATTCATATTCCACATGGAGAGAGACAATCCACTCAAAATAACATTTGACATTTTGACCTATTAGAAAAAATAGATTATGCATCAAAAATAAAATTATAACGACCACATTCCAACATTAGTTCAACAATCTAACCCCGAACTTCCCCCAGAACCAAACAAACAGAAAAAAGAAAAACGTACACATAGCCCCACGCACGACAGCGCCAATGGCGTCCAAACCTCTGAACTCAAACAGTCCATGTACGCCTACGAGAGCCCCCGCGACAACTTTGCCGATGCTTCTATACAAATTTTTGTGACAGAATTACACAGAAAATATGCTCAGAAAATACAAGCTCAGTATCAACAACACGTCTGTATAACTCACTTCAGTTGAACGTTTGACGTTCTAAGAGGAAATTATTTGACTATGTAATGATACTTTCCGTTTATTTTCAGTTTTTGCAAATATCTCATTTGTTCTGTATTAGTTAGACTATAAAAGGACGTGCTAGTTCTTTTATTTTGACAGATCTGGGTTGCCGCTACCGGAAATGCTTCTGGGCCAGACTAATTCCTTTGTTATTGTTTACGTCCTTAAAATGGTTTAAAAGCATGCTGCGTTCCTTTCAACTTGAAAAGTCTTCCTACTTGGAAAAGTAACAGAAAGCCACTTACTATCCAGCCGGACTTCCATCTTAGAAAATCATGATGTCATGAGAGCAACGCAGCACCCGAGGACATGTACAAACACAATGACAAACATTAAAGTAATAGTTTACCCAAAAATGAAAATTCGGTCAGCATTTACTCACCCTCGTTACTCAATTACTTTCTTCTGTGGAACACAAAAGGAGTTGTTAGGTAGAATGTTACCCTCAGTCACCATTCAGGTTCATTGCATCTTATTTCCATACAGTGAAAGTGAATAGTAACAAAGTTGAACATTCTTACTAAAATCTCCTTATGTGTTCCATAGAGGAAAGGAACAACATGAGGGTGAATAATTGATGACAGAATGTTCATGGTTGGGCGAACTATCCCTTTAAGGATTAAGTAAAAGAAATACATGGACATGATAAATTTGCTTTTTATGCAATCAAAGCATAGCATGACTCCTGTGTATTTGGTAACAACTGAACATCTGCAAAACAAATACTAGCATTGCAATTGGCTTTTTTTGATACATCATCTTCCGAGTGTCAGGGAATGGATGCCTTCATTATTAAAAATCAAACATTTCGAGTAGTAATATCCCACATCTGACTTTAGACACTGAAAAAACAAACCTGGTTTTGTCTTTTCTCTTTCCTAAAACTAAACCAACTTGACCACACGGACGTTCTGCGTAACGTTGCACAACTGACAAATACATATTACGGTTCCCTAAAATATTAAGCACATTTATAGGACGTTTAATGTATGAATATTTTGTTCTACACTCTTTCACCCGCCGTTGATTAGGATGGACATTTGTTTAATATCCTCCAGCTATCTCTCATGTCTCTGAAATTACTTCTATTAAACTTTAACCGTGAGCTGACGCTTTCGAAACATATATTATGAAAATGGCTGTCTGACATACTGTTCTCTCCTTAAACGGATGGATCAACCAAACATTAAATTTCTCTCATCAGTTACTCACCCTCAAGTTTTTCCAAACTCATGGAACACAGAAGTAGATGTTAGGCTGAATGTTAGTCACCATTTACTTCTATTGCATGGAAAAAATATGCAAAGAAAGTGAATAGTGACTGTGGCTAACACTGTGCATTTCCTTTTGTGCTCCAAGAAAGAAAGTCTTAAGGGTTTGGAATATTATGAGGGTGAGTAAATGTTTTCATTTTCATTTTTGGACCGAACTAGGCCTTTTTAAAGTAAAAGCATGGCCTTTTAAGCATGGCATTTGTCATTGGAAAACATCTTATTCGTTAAATAGTGTGACAAACGTATAATGTGTAGCCTGAGAAAATGAATAGGGTACTTTGATTTCATATTCATATTGAAAAATCAGTTTGTCCATTTATTGATTTATTTGCCAAGTATAAGCAGGATAATGTACAGTCAATGGTCATTATAACAAATAAACCCCTGTGTGGTGATACAAAACTCTCTTAGGGGTTATTTAACAATAGTGACGGGATGACTGTAGATTATCCCTTATGTATTATATTTATCGGATGAATCAGGTGCATAATATCCACAGTTATGCAGCCTTTTAAGTCATTACTGTGGCTGATATGTTTTATAATGGTGTAAATGAGTTATTACTGAGTTGGTGTTAAGACTCATGCTATTAATAGACAGCAGGGCGGCCTGAAATCTCTGCAAATTTAAAGACCCACACAAAGTAATTTTTAACTTTCTTAAAAATCTCGCATACACACACACACACACACACACACACACACACACACACACACACACACACACACACACACACACACACACAGCCCTCTCAATCTCTCTTTCATGTCCCCTGTGGGTTTGACTCACTTGCCATTCTTGAAGTCTCCTGACTGTAGGCAGCTTTGTACTGTCTGCCACCTGCCGGCTTTAATGCCCCCCGTCACCATGCTCCTCATGCTGTCACTGCGCGACGGCCCCCCTCCGTCCCCCAATCCACCCCCCATTGCCCCTTTCTGGCCCCCGGGCACTGCCCCACTGACCAGGTCGGGCCAGAAAGAAAGCAGTGGGAGAAAGAAAGAACGAAAGAAAGAAAGAGAGGACAAACATTGGGAGAAAAGAAATGGTTACAGGTTTGGATAAATAATATTTATCCAATTAGTCTGTTCGTTTGTGTGTTTAAACAGGTAAACCAAGCGTGTTTAGTACAGGGTTCCCACACTTTTTGACCAGTTAATTTCCATAATCTTTTCAGTTAAATTGCTATTTATTTAACAGGTATTATAATCAACCAAACTGAAGTCAAATTTAATTCATAAGATCATTCTTGCTCTATAATTGATATGACTTTTCCAGGCCTGAAAACAAAACTTTAAATTTCCCTAATATATCTAGGTTTGCCATGATTGTGGGAACCCTGTTTGTTGGTGTACAGTGGGAAAGAGGTCAGTAGGTTGGGTCCGTCAGTGTCTAGACGTGTCATGTCCCATAATATGCATGAACAGCAACAGAACGTCCTGTGCCCTGGGGTTTTAAAATGCAGTGCCTTTTTTGTGCTGTAAAGCTCTTGGAATAGCTTGACTTTTCTGGTAATACAACAAAAGTGCAGCTTAGCCTCTAGAGGGCCTACCAGAGCCTGTTTTCTTTGGCAGGAAACAGTGTGGTTTTTATCAGGAACTGCGAGTAAGTCCTCTCAGTAGGTGACTTATTCTCAGCTTAGTTTACATAAAAATGGATTTACAACAAGAAAGATGCTTAAAATATCCACATTGGCACCCCAATCATTTTTTATGAATTGCTTTACATTACAGACACCCAAAAATATGTTTAAGATCTCATATATACACATAAAATATTTTAAAAGGATTATTTAAAAAAAAGAATTGTATCAATACTTAATAGTGTAATCGGTCACCAGTTTACAAACCTTGTGAAAGTCATCATGCAGTTGTCAAGGGATTCAAGTAACACAGCTGCAGGGTTCAAACACTGACAATACAACAACACCACAACAAAATAACAGCAAAAAAATTAAATAAATAAAAGCTTTGACGTAATGAGACTGGCAGCCGCAGATTGGCACCAAACCAGGCGAGAAAATGTGGTCCCTTTTGACCTCTCCACTTCAAGACTTCATAAGAAAAAAATATCATGGCAGGTTGGGGTGCAGTAACCCCACAAAATGACAATTCTGTCATCATTTACTCACCCTCATGTCATTCCAACCTCTCTCTTCCGTGAAACACAAAAGGAGGTGTTAGGCAGCATGTCCGAGCTTCTTTTTCTATACAACAAAAGTGAATTGTGATTCATCCTTCTAAGCTCAAAAAAGGACAAAATGCACAATAAGGCACCATTAAATTACAGGGCACAATTCGTGTGTTTTTCAAGCCTTCTGAAGCCAAATAATAGCTTTAATAAAGCTCTGAAATCTCAATTGCAAGAAGTCCAAAACTTACATCTTAGGATGTGTCGTGCCAGGTTTGACATCATCAACGGCCAAAATTATTGGTTTTTGTGTGTCACATGATGAGTTCAAGTCCAAAAATGTGGCTACTATAAAATTTTAGAGCGACATTCTGCTCAAGATCTCATTTTGTGTTTCATGGAAGAAAATAGTACTGGGGCTGAAAAAACATGCCAGTGAGTAAGTGTTATATTTTTGGGTGAACTATTCCTTTAACTTGTGAAGAACGAATGTCACACAGGATTTAATAATCAGACTAAACAAAGGCAACCTAAATTGATCAGGCTTGCAATCACAGGGCAAATCCAGCACACTAGGAAGATCTGTCATGGACACATATTCTCTTACAAAACATCCCTTTCAACTCTAGTGCCTCTAGTGCTGCAGAGTTGAGGTTATATAGTCTAATTAAAGGTTAAATATGGCAAACACTTCAATGGTTTTGTATTCTTACTTTGCTACAAGTGCAACAAAAACTGTCTGTTACAAGAGACACAGCAAATCAATAGTTTGCTTTCACCATCGGTTTTGGTGTAATCTACGGCTTTCGTCTGAAATAGGAGAGCTTATTGGGCAACAGTCTGCATATACCCCACATCTTTTTAATCCAACAGGTTTGATAGCCCTACGAGGGCACTATTAAAGACCACTGGCCTCTAGACTGATCGGTGTGCTCATTTGAGAGAGAGGAAAATTGAACCACCTGAGCCACCGTGGCTAACATGTTTATTTCATTTTTAATTTTCTAGACAGTCCAGCCCATCTGGATCCCTCTGTACTTCTGGACCGAAAGCCAATGTGTTGGATTTGATGGACAAAAGTGTTTAAAGACCCCACGGAATGGCTCGACAAGCACAATTAACTGTCCTGTGTTGGCGTATTTCCTATTGAAACAAAGTTTGGGCATATCGATGGGCTTGTTCCTTTTTGTGTTTAAAAGCAAATATTTTTCAGTTAAGTAACGTCACAGCCATGAACTATTAGTTGCTACTTGTCGGCTGCAGATAGGACATTGTCATTCTAGAGGTCATTTGATTGGACAAAAAACTGTAGTGCGCATAGTTTAATTTGCACTCATTTGCCCCATCACAAACATGCACATGATGGAGAACACAATGCGGGTCACTATATTTGTGTTATTTTTAATTTGGAGCCATTATGTACACCATAGTGAATGACATTTGCGCCTCTGTGCGGTGCATTCCATAATTCAGCAGATGTGCAGGTCTAGGAGAAGGCGACAATATCTGATGCTCACAAATTGTCTTTTTTTAGGAGACAGCTGGTTGCGTGCAATTATTTGCAGTGCTGCTTTTGTTCCCCTGCCACTCATGGTGCACGTGTGTGAGTTTTTGAGCAACTGATGATGGCATGCTAAAAACCCGAGTACAGGTTTCTTACTCACTCATGCGAACCATGACACAGTTCCATTGCAACCGAACTCAGACTGCTGACCAATATATGTAGTCTCGTGTTCGCTACCACAATTCCCATTCTAAAAAAAATATATATACAGTATTTCAAACCGTTTCGGACTAACCAAAACCTTTACACAGTGAAGCTGATGTCTTCTTGAGTTGTTACTTAGTTCTAGTGGTAAACAGCTGCCACCTGGTCTCATGTTGATGATGCAATCGAATCACGGTTTAGACCCAAATAATAAGATGTGAACAGAGACCAGCTGGGGTAGCGAGAGTGGGGAGGAATTGAACCTGAGTTCGGACCATGCAATTGAACCAAGAGGGAAAGCATTTACATTAATACATTTGGCAGATGCTTTTATCCAAAGCGACTTACAAAAGAGGAAAAACATACGCAAATCATCTTAAGGAGACAGTGGTATGAAAAGTGCCATATTACAGTTTCACTAGCATCAGAATAGTAATCAAAACTGATTAAAATAAATATTAGTGACTGGTTAAGTGCTCTTGGAAAAGATGTGTTTTTAGCCATTTTTTTGAAGACAGAGAGTGAGTCAGCTTCACGGATTGAGTTGGGAAAATCATTCCACCAACGTGGTATGATGAAGCTGAAAATCCGGGAAAGTGTTTTGGTGCCTCTTTGTTTTGGTACAACAAGGCGACATTCCTTAGCCGACCACAGGCTTCTAGTATGCTGGAGCAAACCCAGTGACTGTTCTGAATGCCGGTATCAGAGCCTTGAATTTAATACAAAGACAAAGAGTGGTGTAACATGTGCTCTCTTTGGTTCATTAAAGACCAGATGTGCTGCTGCATTCTGGATCATTTGCAGAGGTCTAACAGCACATGCAGGGAGGCCTGCAATGAGAGCATTACAGTAGTCCAGTCTAGTTATGACAAGTGACTGAACAAGCAGTTGTGTGGCATGTTTAGATAGGAAGGGTCGTATCTTCCTGATATTGTAGAGTGTAAATCTACATGATCTTGTGGTATTTGAGATGTCTAAGAGAAAGCAAGATCTGCTATTTTACACATCTGAAAGCCACAATTCTCAGAAGACTACGTAAGTAGATCAGCTTGAATCTTTTTTTGCTTGTGCAATCAAGATTGCACGATTACCCTCAAACCTTTAGTGAATCAGGGCGAAACAGAAGGGGCCGGTACATGGCGATGCTGGCCCGATAAAACAATTGTAATTAATGATGAATGTGGCAACTAGTGAAGCTTGTGTGAAGTCAGCGTCTTGCAAAAGTGAGTTCATTGCTTTACCATCACCCTATGCTGTGTGAATATGTGTTATTTGAGATATAACTTTTGGACTGAGGTTGGCTAATGCGCTAAAGCTAGCTACAATACATGCATTTGAAATGTCGGTGCATTTGAAATGTCACTTCCATTAGCTGAAAAACAAGAAATGCTTTCATGTAGTGATCCATTGGAGAATGTATACTCTAGATTGCGCAGTGTATAGTGCGTCATTTGGGAATAAACTCCAAAAACACTCATTTTGACTTCATGGGGTCTTTAAACAATTTATTTCTCCTCAAAGGGGTAAAGGAAAACTCCCCTTGTGTATTTGGCTCTATAACCAAAAGGACTGGATCAAAGTAAATCCTGGTTCGATTAAAGAGGTGAGGGTTTACTTGGCAGATACTGCTGTGGATACAGACTTGAAGGACCAGGAATGCTAGGAGGATACATTTAAAATGAGCCCAAGAAAGGCAGATAGGTGAAGAGTAGATAGCACAAAGGCAAACAACACATTTTATAACAACGTGTCAAACATACAGCCAACGGGGGTTACCATACTAGAATCTTACTGTAACGGTCAACCCTCAAAGGGGAAAGTACAAAAATGAGGGTTAGCAATGAGCAACAGGTTTGAAGAGCGTATTTAAAAAAATAAAAATAATTGTCAACTGTTATTGTTGTTGTTTGATGTTCACTGGATAGCTGAAGCTGGAGGGTTGTCCGTTTCCATGGTAACACCCCATGGGGGGGGGAAAGGGGAGGTGAGGCAAAAGGTTAAAGGTTATACAATATGGTAGGAAAAGACAGGCAGGGCTGTAGGAAGCAAAGGACATTTAGCAGTCCGCTTT
Organism: Xyrauchen texanus; assembly: GCF_025860055.1. Taxonomy (NCBI): domain Eukaryota; kingdom Metazoa; phylum Chordata; class Actinopteri; order Cypriniformes; family Catostomidae; genus Xyrauchen; species Xyrauchen texanus. The sequence continues at coordinate 24,663,277 of NC_068321.1, read as the reverse complement.
TGCCATGTCATGTTTTTGGTAAAACAAAATAGATTCGAAAAGGAGTGCAGAATTAACCTAAGGGTTTTGAATAAGCAGCAAACTATACTAAATAAACGCAATCCACTGTGACAAACATGTTTGACAGGAAGCAGCCAGACATCTGGTCGAGTGTTCAAGGCTGTTGCTACTTTGATTACCCAAGGAACTGAACTGTCCAATAGGTTGATAATGTCCCTAAAGTCCTGCAAAGTTTTGAGAGCAACAATGTCACAAACTGCATCATGACTTTCATTCACATCACAAGCTTAAAGGGACAGTTCACCCAAAAAATTAAATTCTGTCATTTACTCATCCTCATGTTGTTTCTAACCTGTAAACGTTGCGTATCAAATATTAAAACACATTAGCGTGAACTTGGCACAACATCTAATTTTGTGTGCAATGGAAGAAAAAGCCAAAATGAGGGAGATTAAATTACAGAATTTCCATTTTTGGGTAAACTATCCCTTAAAAGGTGAAGTGTGTAATTTATGTGCCACTAGAGGCAATTAATGAAACTGCATAAACATCGTTTTCAAACTTGGTTGTGCTGATTTTGTAATGTCTGACCCAGTCGGGGCCACTTAAACAGATTGCAATTCCATTTGGTGCCACTAGTGGCACATAAAATATACACTTTTGCTTTTTACTCATTTTTATATGATCTTGTTATCTTGGATGGGGATAATGATGAGTCTGTAAATAGCCTAAGATAACATCGCAATCCGAACTAGGTTACAAGCATTTTGTCATTATGCACTCACTGCCGTATCATAAAATGTTTTGGTGCCTCACCAATACAGCCCTGCCAGAGAAAATGGTTTTTATGATGTAAAGTTGGTAAGGGTTCAGATGGGATATGGTTAGGCATGGGTTGTTTTGGGATGAGGTATGGTTAGGGATTAAACAGGGAAGGGTTGGGTAAAAATTGTGTTGGGGTAAGGTTAGTCTCAGCCTCAGACACATGACTATTACAGACCATTAGATGCATACGGTAGCAAAAAATGTCAAGGCTAACAAAAGTAATTCCAATCTGATTGGTTGGCACAAGTTGATACAAGTGTGTAGATTCAGGGTTTGGATGGGAGAAGGTAACCCCCTCAATAACCAAATCAAGCAAGTACAACCCCCCATTATTTATCTATACCATGTGCTGCTTGTTTGCAATGTAGATGTAAATACACTGTCAATGAGCAACGCAACAGCTTAATTTATAACGGGAGCATTCCCGAGAGTGCAGAACTCTGTTCGGAGCTAATATATTACCGTTGCTTGATTTATGTGTACAACTTATTAAAAAATGAAATAACAGTTTATTTTTGTCTTGCTACTTAGAGGGCCAATGTGAAGCTGATTTACTGATGTTATAAACACCAATTAAGTAATTCAGTTCAACCGTTCTGTGTAGCATACATAAAGAATTTGGGCCCTATTTTAAGAGTGTTAGCGATAAGCGCAAAGTCAATGAAGTTTTGGTATTTTCATACAAGCATGCGCAAAGTCTAGGCGCAAGTGGGTTTGGTGAAATAGAGTAGGCAAGGTGCTGATTGGCTGGGTCAAGTGCAATTTAATTCGGAGGTTCTTCGGTTATTACATCATCTGTTTCCTATTATATAGTCCATTCCCTCAAGCACCAGCAATATAAACAAAGAAAGCACATTGATAAAAAGTTGGAAGTGTAAATGGACTGTATGCAATGAATGAGAATAATAGAAATATGGACTTGCATTATTTAGTGCATTAACTGCGTCCTTGTTAAATGGGACACACTCCTTTTATACACATGGTTTAGGATATGGATATAGGCTCCGTTAAATTATAAAGAACGTAAGCATTTTTTTAATCATTTTCTTCTACTGACAAATCATGGCTAGTATTAACAGTTGTTGTATCGGACCACACTTCACTTCTACCGGTCCATTTTGATTTTGAAAAATTACATTATTTTAACAAGAATAAATTAAACCAAAAATATTTCAAAATTCTAATTACACTCAGAATGAAATGAAAATATAATCAAAATATTGAAAAGGTTAAAAAAAAAAACATACCAAATCCAAACATTTTACCCTCTCCAACTAGTCCACAACAACAGGTGAAAAAATACCAATAGAAATTAGATCCATTTATTAATAATAATTGAAAAATAAATCACAACCATATAGTTTAATACAGTTTTTGAACAGTGATATTTTCTGAGTTTGGACGTGAACTTTATTAACACCTATTGGTAGAATCTCCAAACTGCAAAAGCAGGAACTGAAGTTGGACAGACGTGGCATGTAAACGTCTTAGTGCAATAACCTATTTCTCAGGAAAATAGCAAATTGCACTTTCCACCACTTCATTTACATATAATACACCCACAGTTGGCACACCTACACCCACTGTAGCGCAAACACACCCACCCTTGCCCACTTGTGCAAGCTCGAAATTGCACTTGGAATAGCGCTCTTATGAAAATTGGATAAGAAGTAGCAAAAGGTTGTAGTGCTGCGATTTGCACGCTTATGAAAACAGAGCCCTAAATGTCATGAAGTTTAACAAATAAACATTTGATCTAATAATCGTTAAGGGAAACAATTGGCTTTTTTTCGTCACAGTCATGCAGCCCTTATAAAACTATATGTGAACAAAATGTAAAAAAACAAAACACACTGGTCAGTTTACGGGTCAGTCAGATGGTGCTCTATGCCGAGAGTCAAAAGTCTAGTCAATAAAACTGGGATGAGATTGGTAAGGGTTTTGGATGAGCTTGGGTTGGATGAAATAAGGTTGGGTCGGGGTTAGTTCGGGAAGGGGACGGATGAGGTAGGGAAGAGTATGGTAATGTTGGAAAGGGTGGGTTTGGATGGGTTAGGGTTGGGTCGTTGGTTCAGGGGTGGTGTCTCTTACCAGCCTGAACAGAGACTCACTTGAGTGTAAGGCGTTGATCTCCATAAGGGGCATAAGGAGAAATGTTTAGTACAAACTCCTTGGGTGGGTATGAACTCCAGCGCTGCTGTACTGAACTGTTGTCATTGTTATTCCAAAAGTCTCTGTCTAGATCGCTGAGGACCACAGAGAGACACACATACATGTCAGTTGAACACAGGGTTATATATCCATTTCATTCTTCCATCCATCCAGCTATCTACACACAGAAAAGCTCTGGTCATTGCCCATCATGGGTCTCCAGATGCCAGGATCCAACATTAGATGCTCCTTAGGTCTTCTCTCTTCATTTGGAGAAGCAAGAGCAAGCATAGGATAGGATGTGGTTGACAATGAGGAGGAAAAAGCAAAGTTTCATTCGCCATTCTTTAGATGCTGGGAAGGAGATTTCAGAGGTGCATAGAAGCTTTTATGAGAAAACAGGGAAATAGACAACAAACCCAAAGAGTCCTTGAGGCAGCAGAGCAGAAAGATGTAAGATTATACCTGTACATTCATTAAAGTATCATTAAAGATTAAAAAGGAGGGATAGAAAGAGAGAGGCAATAAGCTGTAAGGGTCCATACTAATTCTATCATTAGTTTGGGCAGTACTGGAAACACAAATAGCCACAACAAACACAAAACCACAAATTACGTACAGTACATGGATGGAAAGAAATATAGACTGCTTTCTTTACCCATAAACCATTAACAACCATTTTGCTGATTGATAGAATAAACATTTGAAGGATAAACAGCAAAAGAGAACAACAAATAGAACAGAAGAACATCGAGAAACCTCAGAGGTTAAAAAGCAGAGGTCAGAGGTCAAATAGATGCAGGGGTCAGCAGGCACAATGCATGTAGGATGAACACAACCTGGTTTTAGGGGGGAAGTTTTTTATTGTAAGTTATGTTATTCAGAAAGACAAAAATGCTATTCGCAGTCTCTGAAAATGCACATCCAACACAGAAATCAACTCATTTTTGAGTTTTTCCTCAAAAATACAGATTTCACAAAAACCTGAAAGCTAACAAATTCAGCATTCTCATTAGCCCAAAACAGCAGCTTCAATTTCACGTACCACAAAACACAAGTGAGACATCAAAGCAGCTTTTTACCATAAACAGGCATCTCATAAACAAGAAGGCATGCGAACATCTGAAGAGGAAAACAATCACAACGCCATCCTGCTATCGATGCGTCTATGCATGGCTTATCCATTTACTAACCTCAGATTCCCCATCTCATTCAAACACATGCACTTCAGCAAAAGACGTGGCATTCAAAGTCACTATCAGTCAAAGAGCCAGAATTGCTCGGAGAGCTCTGAGTGGATGCGTTCTGAATAAATGCGATCAGTCAAGACTGGCACATTCATTATGAATGCAGTTAATTGGACTCATACGTCAGTCTTTTTTCCAGCAAGTCTAGACTCTTTTAATTCAGTAAGTGAAAACTAAATGAGAATCATAATTTGTATTACTTCTGAAATGTTTTCTGTTGTTTCAAATCACATGTGAGGAAATTCACTATGCATTAATTGCATCAATCAATAGCGAAGTTTATTTGCATTGTTTTATCGGCAGATTCAAGAATTATGTGAATCAGGTAATGGCGCAAACACGGACTAAATGTTGACCGCACGAATTCGAATGACGTTAATGATGTAAAAATTTAAAACTATGGATTTAAAGTTGCTGACTGTAAGTATAGAAACAGTACAGTATATATATAGTACAGTGAATTGCAAAATATTCAGACATATTCTAATTTGTATAAATAGTTTAAGAGTGTTGCGAGACATTTGGGGGTGCTTTGTTTGCGTCAATTCTCCAATGGGTGGCTCGTTTCCCTTCAGGACAGGGCTGGATTGGAAATCTGACATACCTGGCATTTTCCCATTGGGCCGACTAGAGGACGACTGGACCCCCCTCCCGCTCAACAGATTCTGGGCCATTTTTTATAAAAAATCCCAGGCCAATTTCTCTTCCCAGTCCACCCCTGCTTCAGGATCATGGGTAGGGTAGTTGTTCACCACAAATTTAGCTATTAAACGCAAGTTGACAATATGGACTGATTTCAGCAGAAGCATCAATTAACAACCTCAGAGCTCACGGTAGGTCTTTCTTTAAAGTAGGGCTGTTGATTTAATGCGTTAATTCAGTATGATTAATCATATAAAAAAATAACGCAATTAATCATGTCCACGGAACGTAATAAGGAATATTCCTACCATCGGAGCGATTCATGCTTGAAGTACCACCTGTGGAGTGGTGGTAGCATAGTGGGCTAAAGCACATAACTGTTAATCAGAAGGTCGCTGGTTCGAGCCCCACAGCCACCACTATTGTGTCCTTGAGTAAGGCACTTAACTCCAGGTTGCTCTGGGGGGATTGTCCCTGTAATAAGTGCACTGTAAGTCGCTTTGGATAAAAGTGTCTGCCAAATGCATAAATGTAAATAGTAATGTTTTCAGCAGGGGGCAGTAAGCAAAACTCCAGCTGTACAGGCAACACACAATTTTAAATTATGTTTACCTTGACACAGCGACTTAAAACCATTTTTGATGCATCACAACTAAAGTGAGACACTCTAAAAGCATCCATCTGATGCATGTGTACATTGACGTGTGACGAATTAAAATGCAGAATGGATTTCTGTGGACTGTAGCAATTGAAAGCCTTATGTTCAGTAATATGGAAATAAACAATATGTTGCCTTCCAAAGACATTTTTTGTATTGTCTCATCAATGCTTCACTTGTCTGCAATGCATTTTAATAATTTTAAATCACATTAATATTATATATTATAGTTATAATTCTTTAAATAACATTTTCTAATAATTATACTTATATTGAATTATTGTTATTTTGAGGGGCTTTCTATGCAAACATTTATATTTGCAATTAATTTGATTAATTAATCTATATATCATGATATGTTGACAGCCCTACTTAAAGGGTTTACAAGTTAATTATCAATTCCCAATTGGAGAAAATAAATGGGATTTTTACTTCCAAATGGTTGCGCAAATATTGTAAAAATGGCAAAAGTGCATGCATCTGCATCATCCAAACATCTCTTAAAAAATACTGTTTACTACAGAATTTACCATAGTTGTACGCGAGCAGTAACAGCTCTCTTTGCTTGGGTAATTAAAGCTCCGCTGAGATTTGTAAACAATGTCTGGAATAAGGAATTGTGTTTGTGCTAATATGAATGACGGTTACTAAAGACACTGGCTGGTTAATCTGAATAAGATGCAACCGTTTAGTGAATTCTCTCCATGTGATGGTTGTCTATGAAGATAACAACAATGTTGCTATGACCGTAAAGTTAAGTCTGCATGTCCAGCTTTCGTCAAGCACAGCAATCCTATAGGATCACCCAAAAAACTAAATGAATTTCCCAGCACCTACTTTATGGCTTTTTTCTCTCCTCCTCTTCCTCTTCCTGAATCGGGAGACCCCACGGACTCCACTCCTGGTTTATTCCTCTTCCCCTGAGGAAAAAGATAAAGGTTATTTCCAAGTCTCCTAATTGATCCAGGCCTTCTCCACCTCCAACTTTTGTACATCTACCATTATCCTCTCTTCCTCCTTCCCTCTCCCAGCCTCTCTCTTTCACTCTCCTCTTCCCTCATGCTTCGTTCTGATTGCTCAAATCACATGGTCCGTTCTTAGTCATCTCCATAGTAATTAAACCACACACAAGCCTCATATTTACATGGAAATAGCCAATTTAGCTTTCGACAGCATCACAGGCTACCAGAGACAGAGATAGCGAGCAAGTGGGAGAAACAGAAAGACAGCATGACAGAAAGTGTCTTCTGAGGAGTAGGTGGCATTGTAGAAACCCTCCATAGAAGTCACGGCTGTCCGCCTCTCTGCTCTTATAAAGAACATGATGGAGGGGGTTTGTGACACAACATAACATTCATTTTGGATTTAAGGAGAGAAAGACCAGTGTTACAAGTGTTATGTAATCCGATTACTTTTGGAAGTAAAACGCTAACGATTGTTTTTTTGAATTAACAAAATATTACTTTTTCAAATACTGACTGTGTAACGTGTTCAAATGTAATTTACTTACCAATGCATTTGAAAAAAATCTTCTTCCCCATTAAAAAGTAACTAATTAGTAATTAAGTAGTAGGCCTCCGCAGGGTCTACACTGCACAAGAGCACCATGATGCAAAACTAGATTGGACTCATTATAACCAAGCCGACTCACATTTACACAGGAATCACAGATGAAAGATGATTGTTGAAACTTTGGTAAAGTAGAAAGAAAACAGCTCATACAGATTGTCATGGCAATGCGCAAATGCTTCATTTATGACTCACATCCATTTGGAAAACGACATCAGGAAACTGAAAACAGATTATTGTGGATTTGGCTTCAAAGTAACAGAAAAATACGAGTAACTACTAATGCGCTAAATAATGCAATTAACTCCTTTTTTTAAGAGTATGTAAAGAGATTAATGGAAAGGAGGAGGCGAGAACTGGCTTGACAATATACGAAGAACAAACCAAAAAGACAAACACACAAATGTGTCGGACAGCTGCCCGTAAATCTCTGTGTCTGTCCAACTGTAGTCTCCAGTCAGGCTTTATCCCTCTCTGAGGCTTGATTAGCCCGATTAGGGGCCGGATGTGTAGCATCACGACCCGGCCCCGCTCTCCGCCCGGTCACATTCCTCCCTCGTTCTCTCATGACGTACAACCCCTCCCTTTCCCTGGGGAGGGGCATGCTTAACGCTCCGTCTGCCGGCAGGTCATCCTCGTCTACCAGGATGAAGGAGGGGACAAGGGGAAGGAAACAAAAAAAAAAGGTGGCACCTACACGCCATAACGGCGATCGTGACAAATTAACAAAAACATTTTTAAAAAAGAGAGGGAAAGGACAACACGGAGTGGCAGTGGGGGAGAGAGAGAGCCGGTTCTCCAATATGCCATAGCTTGGTCTTCGGCCACTCCTCCTACCTCCAACGGACGACAGCCGTGCCTCCCCGGACGGATCGGAGGCAATCTTCCAGCCACTGGCGAACGGAACGCCCCGCCACGTTCTCGGGAAACAGAAGGGGTCTCCCCCGCCCCTGGCAGCTGTTCTCCCACTCCAGGTGCCAGGAGCCCCTCCCTGCTTGCGGTCGGCGGTCTCATACCCCGCAGCGTTTCAGCAAATGGTAGGGGCCTCTTCCGCCCCTGGCAGTGGCCTTGACCGCTCCAGGCAGTCGGTTAGGAGCCCCTTCTCCCTTCGCGGTCGGCGGTTGTTCGTCCGCTCTCAGGCGGCCGGGCTCCTCCGTTATCCAGACGGACGGTAGTGGCGAGGACTCTACTATGGCACATCCCTCCTCCTTCCCGGGTTTTGGCACCAGTCTAAGGGGGTTTAGATTGGCAAGGAGGAGGCGAGAACCGGCATAACAATATAAACAATATTTAATTAACTAAAAAGACAAACACAAACACATAGCTGCCCGTAATTCTCTCTCTCTCAAACTGTCGACAACAGCCGCCTTTATCCCTCGCTCGCCCCATCAGGCGGATTGGGGACCGGGCGTGCATCATTCCAGCCCAGCCCCGACCCTCCTCCGCTCTACAGAGTAACACAATAATGTAACTTTACCACATACTTTACCGTATATATACTCCCATTACTGCATACTTTGGAAAACAATGACATCTGGAAACTGAAAACAGATTATTGTGGATTTGGCCTGAAAGTAAGAGAGTAACGCAAGTAACTACTTATGTTCTTATTTCCATGAAAAGTCAAATTAACTAAATTAGCTCCTTTTTACTTTGAAAACGATGACATTGGAAAACTGAAATCTGAGTTTTCAAAGGAAAACAGATTAGTGTCGACATGGCCAGAAGGTTAAAGAGTAACATAAATAACCACTAATGTGCACAGTCACACTCCTTCACTCTCATGCAGGACTCGTCTGTGTGCAGTGGTTACCGTGGAGACGGGCGTAACGCTTTTAAATACTCCTCAGAGCAAGATCATTCCCAGACCGCTTGCTGTCTCATCCTATATCATTTCTTTCCCCCCATCAGCTATAATCTAAGGAGGCCTGCTGGCTCTGTGCTAGGCTGCTCTCTAACTGGCTCTTGCTTAGATTGCTAGTTCAATCTGGCACCTCTCTGAGCGCGAGGCCAAAGGTGCCAGGGTGGATAAAGGAAGGGCTGAGGGGTGGGGTATCATTAGCGCTCGCCAGGAGGAGTCCACAGCACAGGGACAGCCATAATAACACCCAGCCAAGCTTTGCGATTGATCAGTCTCCTGGAGCAAGTGCAAAATCTGCATTCACAGAGTATTCTCTCTCTTTTATCTGAGAATAACCATGCAAAGGTGAGTGACCTGCTGGAACAAACCCGCTTAAGGTCACCGTGAAATCGAAAGGGGTCCAATTGGCTTTTTTCAAACAATTATTGACGTGCAGTAAGAATGGAGCTTTTTACTAAATTTGGATGGAATTGGTCAGATTTTGAATTTGAAGAGAAGTGTTTGATTTCGTATTGAAATCGCTGACTTTTGATGACTGCACCTGTGGTATCTTGGCAAATGTGAGCTCAGTTTGAGACATTGTTAAGCATCTCTTGTGGATAAAATCAATTCCGATCCTGAAAATCCATCACATTATGGATGTTAAGTTGAAGCTGGCAGATCAGCTGATCAACCATCTGGACCAGCTTGGACTGGCTAAAATAAAACCATGCAAAACCAGTTACCATCTAAAGCTGGTTTTAGCAGAATTTCTAGAAGGATCCATATTCCAAATGTCTTAGTGCACTATCATCATAACTATAGAGTCAGACACTGATTTAAATTAAAAAGGACAGTCCCAGGATCACACAGATAAGCACAGTGCACATTCACACACACATGAGTCAGTTAGCCGGAGGGGACAGCAGTGCAAAATACACACAAACACACATACATAGCTATCCAAATGAGGAAAGACTTTGTATATTGACTAAGCGAAACCCTACTTTTAAAAGAAACTTTGGGCAAATAATAATAGGGAAAAAAATTATAGTAATAATAAACTATAATTCTCTTTATTTATGAATCATTTTTACCTTTGAGGACGTCCCCAAATGGAGGATTTGTCAGATTTATAATTTTCCAAAGAATGCCGTTATGGAGAGCGTTCGCTAAAGTCTCTGTGGATGAGAGGCGTAAACGTAGGAAGTGTTTTCAAATGAAATTGTATTAGTGTGGACGTAGTCTTGTGTTTATTTACGTCAAAAGCTTAAAAAATCTTACTATATGCTTGAGTGTTAAAATGCACAAACAAATTAATACAAATAATTTATGTTATAAAAACATACTGTGGTGGTACCATTGTAAAAAGATGATTATTATATTCATACACCATGGTATTTAAGTGGCAACCAGGACTGTACTGGTAATCTGACGTACCGAGCATTTTCCCAATGGGCCAACACACTTTGGGGCCTTTCAGGGCATCAGGAGACTGGTGGGTCGGCCGCAAAGCGTGCCGAATGTGCCGGGATAAGCAAAAATGAGCCGCCGCATTATGCAGAACGGACCACAAAATAAGCATTTACACATTTAAGACATTTGCTGTATGAAAGACACAGCATAAACACATTTGCCATGCCAAAATGTGCGGGGGACGAACTTTGGCTTTATTGAAAGTGAGGGGGACACATCCTCCGTGCATTCTATGCCCATGTGCCTAGGGCATGCATGACATGTTAAGTGCCACATAAAAATACGTGATTAGCCGTGAAAGCACTAAGCGGGTACAATTACAACATGATAAACTGTGACATGCCCTCAAAAACTGATTACACATGCAAAAACAGCAAATATTTGCATATATGTTAATGCTTCCACTGCAAACTATGTTTTCTTAATCAGTATTTCTGTCTTGTTTTCTGGTAAAAAATCTATAAATTCTTTAAACAAAATGGGTTTTAAATGGGGTACTTCAACACTTCAATTCAATATAAATATAAATATAAAAGACGACTCTTAATATGCTATTTTGCTACTCAAGTCAATCAATCTTGTTTCAAGGATGTTTCGAAATATTAACCGGAAAACAAGATAAAAATACTGATGAAGAAAATTATTCTTTTGTAAAATATGTACCATGCCCTACTCCACTGTCCATAATGTGTGATTTGTAAATATCTCAGATTGAAAAAGCTCACACACACACACACACACACACACACACACACACACACACACACACACACACACACACACACACACACACACAGTGTACTTACACACTGCAGCTTCTGGGTAAGTGGAGTAGTTGTAGTTTTATACAAGAGCAAGCTATCAAAAGAAACTCATCTATCATTCAAGTGTATCATAACATTTTCACACAGAGAGATGAGAGTGATACCAAATAGAGAGAGAGAGGAGGGGCTTGAAAGTCGGGAGATAAAAGCGAGGGAGGAGAGGACGATAGCGATGATGGAGACATGGGAGAGAATGCGACAGCTCACCAACTGTGTGGCTCAAAGGGGGAATGAGTGACAGCGATTCCCGGGGGTTTATATGGAGAACGACATGTGATTAGTGGGTGTGTGACAAGAAATGAAGAGAGTGGAAGATAGAAATGTGCATTCAGTACCATGACTCGCTTTCAGCAAAGACACACACACACGCGTGGCTACAGGCAAAGACATCAGAGAAAAGCTCCAGTCCAATAGACACTCTCAGGCCACAGACACAAACATGTCTCTCTCTCTCTCTGTCTTTATGAAGCATTCTATCTTTTTCAGGAAAGCTCAGGAGGGCATCGTTGTCAGATGTAAAATTCTTCATATGTTCTCCCTTTCATCTCCTCTTCTTTTTGTCATCTGCAACTTTATTCATCTTTCTCCATTCTGGGCTTCACTTCTCTCTCTCTCTCTCTCTCTCTCTCTCTCTCTCTCTCTCTCTCTCTCTCTCTCTCTCTCTCTCTCTCAGTTTTTCAATTTCAAAGTATTTTATTGGCATTATGTTACACACAATATAGACAAATCATTGATATAAATACCATAAACATTTTTAAAAAGCTGCATGTAAGTTTAGACGAAAATGTATAAACACACATAATAATTTACAGTACAGTATAAAATATTGTAGAATGGAATAGAAATAGAATAGAACTCTAGATTATAAATAGAATACTATTAAAGTAGTATAGAATGTTGTAGAATAGAATAAAATAAAAATAGAACAATGTAGAACAGAACAGAAAAGGCTTATGCTAAAATAATTTAAAAAACATCAATTTTTACATCAATCTCCAATCCAATACCCCATAATGACAAAGCAAAACCCAGATTTTTTGATAACTGTAAATGTATTAAAAAGAAAAATCTGAAGTATCACATTGACATAAGTATTCAGACCCTTAACTCAGTACTTAGTTGAAGCACCTTTGGCAGCGATTACAGCCTCTAGGCTTTTTGGGTATGATGCGACAAGCTTTGCACACCTGGATTTGATGATTTTCTGGCATTCTTCTCTGCGGATCCTCTCAAGCTCCGTCGGGTTGGATGGGGACTGTCAGTGGACATACATTTTCAGGTCTCTGATGTTCGATTGGGTTCGAGTCTGAGCTCTGGCTGGGTCACTCAAGGACATTCACAGAGTTGTCCCGTAGCCACTCTTGTGTTGTCTTGGCTGTGTGCTTTGTGAAGTCATTTTACTGTTGGAAGGTGAACCTTCAGCCCAGTCTGAGGTCCTGAGCGCTCTGGACCAGGTTTTCATTAAGGATATCTCTGCATTTTGATGTGTTCAGCTTTCCTTCAACCCTGACCAGCTCCCAGTCCCTGCCGCTGAAAAACACCCCCAGAGCACGATGCTACCACCACCATGCTTCACCGTTGGGATGGTAATGAGCAGGTGATGAGTGGTACCTGGTTTCCTCCAGACATGACGCTTGGAGTTGAGGCCAAACAGTTCAATCTTCATTTCATCAGAACAAAGAATCTTGTTTTTCACAGTCTGAGAGTCCTTTAGATGTCTTGCACTGAGGAGAGGTTTCAGTCTGGCCACTCTGCCATAAAGCCCAGATCGGTGGAGTGTTGCAGTGATGGTTGTTCTTCGGCAAGTTTCTCCCATCTTCACACATTATCCCTGTCTACCGTCGAAAGTGCCAACAATGGGCATGCGAGCATCAGAACTGGACCTAAGAGCTGTGGAAGGAGGTGATGCAGATAAGCACAGTGCATTTTACATCATGCATTTTCTTTTACATCATGTGGACGGCCGTGTACGTGTGCCCGTTAACTAGGGAAGTGATGGCACTAGGATGCACTGTGGGAAGACAACAAGTGTGATGCTCTGGGCAACGTTCTGCTGGGAAACCCTGGGTCCGGCCATTCATGTTGCCGTCAATTTGACATATGCCATCTACCTAAACATCATTGCAGACCAGGTACACCCCTTCATGGCAACGGTATTCCTTGATGGCAGTGGCCTCTTTCAGCAGGATAATGCGCCCTGCCACACTGCACACATTGTTCAGGTATGCTCTGAGGAACATGATGAAGAGATCAAGGTGTTGCCCTGGCCTCCAAATTCGCTAGATCTCAATCGGATTGAGCATCTGTGGGATGTGCTGGACCAACAGGTCTCCAACTCGCAACTTAAAGTACTCGAAGGATCTGCTGCTAATGTCTTGGTGCCAGATATAACAGGACACCTTCAGGGGTCTTGTAGAGTCCATGCCTCGGCGGGTCGGCGCTGTTTTGGCAGCACACGGAGGACCAACATATATTAGGCAGGTGGTCATAATGTTTTGGCTCATAAGTGTCAGAACATTGATATACACAGTAGCTTTTCCTCATGCTTTTACAGGCTGTTATTTGCTTTCAAGATCTAAATTGATCTGTTTATAAAGTCATGATAACCCAATAAAACAGTGTCAGAGCCCATTTTTGAAACACAAAGTCTTCATTTATTTTCCGTCATTCAAATCGATGCTTTAGATCTCTAGATCTGGGATCAGCACAGAGATTTCCAGTCAGTCGGAGCACCTGTACACAGAGCTCAGAAACTAAAGTCGATTGACTGAACGTGCCAGCTGTCAGTGCAGCTCTGTGATTTCAGCAACACATTTATTTTGATTGTGAAAATGTTCAAATATCCAATATTCTTAAAGGAATAGCTCACCCTTTACACGTCTCAAACCTGTATGACTTATTCTCTTCTTTGAAGCACCCAATTCCTTGTTTTCATACAGTAAAAGAACACAGAAACCACTGTCTGTCCAGCTAAAATGACAATCTCAAAGTAGTCTTCGACTCAAGAATGCCATTCAGCTTTCAAACAACATGAGAATGATTGAAATGAATACAGAATTTTTGTTTTGGGGTTACCAAACCCAACACACCCATTTATGTTTCTCCTAAAGTTATTTAAATGTAAGCACGATCATATTATCCAAGTCGTGTTGTGAGAACATCGCTATCAACTCATTTTAAAGGCAATAAAACACTCCTGCATTGCTGAACATTTTCTCCCATATAGTCTGATTGCTTGTGTCTAACATTTACTCAACCTTAACATAACATTAGCAAAAGGTTGTAGACAGTTTAGTTTTAAATACAGACCTAACGTAATTGGAGTGATTCGAAAGAAAGAGGATGAGCTTGTCACTCTCTCTCTACGTAACCGCACACAGGCGCACAAATGATAATTATATAATTCTACTCAAAAACACACTTCCAGAAACACACACACAATTACTATGAATTGCTGGAAGAAGCTCTTCATAAAGCCACAGGCAATCAGAGCGTTTATGTGAGTTGTGAGAGGAGAGAGGCTGAATTGCAGTCATAACGCGACCTCGTGGCACCCTGAGCTTAATAGCCCTGGCTTAGTAGGGTATAACTGGAATGGCATACTGGCTATTGCTTTTGAACTTAGTATGCATGTATTGTATCCGCTTTTCAAATGTACATGCATTAACATGGACATAGCCTAAAATATGATGCCTGTATTGTATCGATGTGTTGATTGGTTGGTCTGTATGGAAATAAAAGTTGTAACTTTCCGTGCAAGCCAAGTAGTGCATTTATGCATTTGGCAGATGCTTTTTATCCAAAGCGACGTATAGTGCACTTATTACAGGGACAATCCCCCCGGAACAACCTGGAGTGCCTTGCTCAAGGACACAATGGTGGTGGCTGTGGGGATCGAACCAGTGACCTTCTGATTACAAGTTATGTGCTTTAGACCACTACGCCATCATTTCCCCCTATTTTGTGTTGCATGTAAGCAACTTCACCGACGTTTCAACCAGTTTGTCTGATGTGCTCAAGAGTTGCGTGCATGGGGGGCCTGCGTAGCTCAGCGAGTATTGACGCCGACTACCACCCCTTGAGTCGTGAGTTCGAATCCAGGGCGTGCTGAGTGACTCCAGTCAGGTCTCCTAAGCAACCAAACTGGCCCGGCTGCTAAGGTGGGTAGAGTAACATTGGGAGAACCTCCTCATGGTCGCTATAATGTGGTTCTCGCTGCGTGTTGAGTTGTGCGTGGATGCCTCGGAGAATAGCGTGAAGCCTCCATACGCGCTATGTCTCCGCGGTAACACGCTCAACAAGCCACGTGAAAAGATGTGCAGATTGATGGTCTCAGACGTGGAGGCAACTCAGATTCGTCCTCCGACACCCGGATTGAGGTGAATCAAAAGCCGAGAATAAATTGTCTTGCGTCGTCTGATTTTGTGTGTATGGCTGCACATGTAAACATGCTCGATGAAGCATGCTAATGTTAGAAATGTTTATCATTGTAAAAGCAAGTAGGAAGTATACTGTGTAGTACACAGTAAGCAGTAAATCAAAAAGTGCACACTTTCACTTTCACATTTGCATCACTCATATGATATTTTAAAAATAGTACGCAGTATACAGTATATGTTCAGCACATTTTGCATACTACTGTGCAATGCACTAATTGCAATCTTGCATATTATTTAGGGCATATGGTGTATGCTACTGCATGCAGTAATGGGGAGCGTTTTCGAGGCACTCTATTTTCGATGGAGGAAAACACGGTTCTAGTGTGGATGAGAGGCGTAAATCAAAGTGGATGTGACCTTAGAATGCAGCCAATTTAATGGGGAGTTCTGCAGGAAAATTATGAATTTTTTTATGACATTATTTCCTGTCGGTCACAAATCAGTATTCCTTCTTCACGAGTGTCTCTTGCCCTTCATCACTCAAGAATTACTGCCCGGAGAAACAGCTGTTATATCAAAATGCGCCGAACGGAACAAGAGGTCTTCTCCAGACTCAAGACAGGATGTAATTATCACGGCACTTTACACACACACACGCACACACACACACCGTTTATGGACTTCATTAAGGATTTAATACCAATCTGCTTGACCCCACAACACCTAAGCATGACTGTAAAGTCCAACTGACTCACTGCTTAAAAAAGGCTGAGAGAGAGCGAGAGACTGACTTACCCGGAGGAAACCAGTGAAATACTCAGTCAACATGAAACACAGCGCATTTAACTTCCGTAATGTGACAATTGTGAGTGAATGTTGGGTGGGATTTTTATCCATCAGGAATTGACTGAATCATGAAAATGTGGGCTTGAGGGATAAGAGGGCTAAGTGATTTCATCCGAAAGATGGAGGAGCAAGTTCAAACTTTTTTTTTTTAAATTCTGTAGACTTAACATACTTTTTTTTTTTGGAAAAGCGTGCACTGATGAATGTGCACACAGTGAGTCCAGGAACATTTATTAAGAAAGTAAAATAAGGACCATTTTGATTTCATAAGTATAAAAAAAGCGCCAATAAAACAGTCATGAGTAATCTATAGATGTCTCCAGTGTCTTAACAAGGCATTAAATGGTTTAACCAGCTGTGATGTATGCATGCAGGTGTTAGGTTTGTCAAAGGTTAAATCTTTAACAAATGACTTTTGTGAGAGAACAATAGTCCAACTCTGTCGAACAGCATGTAAAACGATTAAATGGGACGGTTCATGACCCCTTCTTACATGAAACTGAGATCTCTATTAAGTCTCCTGAGCTTTGAAAGAGCAGCATCGGAGCATTAAATTGTTCCTCTGGGAATGGCTAGCAGGTGGAAAACAAAAGAGACAGACAGGCTAAATACACAAGATGAAAGAAACAAAACAATATACAAGATGGACGGGAAATATTAGAATATGAAAACCAAGGTTCTAGTTCTGTCTCTGAATGTCTGTTGTCCTGTTTGTCCTTGGATGAGCCGAGGATAATGTATCCATGTCTCACTGTCATTGCACTCGTCTGTCTGACTTCCCATAATGTGGAGAAGATGCAACCCGATCCCTCTACATGGACCAGCAATTCTATCCACCCAGCAGACCTACACAATTTTTCATATTTCCATCTTTTTCTCTACCCTGGAAAATTCTGATGTTGGACACATTGGTACCATGAAGGGACGAGCACAATACATCTTTTCTAAATTAACCAGTCGGAGGGTTGTATGATCCAAGGGGTCAAGGTTTGGCTGTTTAGCAGCAAGGTTGGAAACCAAAAACTCTGGCACTGCAACACTGTGCTCTTAGTTCTCATGGTGGTGTTTTGCCTCAATCCGGGTGGCGGAGGACGAATCTCAGTTGCTTCCACATCTGAGACCATCAATCCATGCATCTTATCAAGTGGCTTGTTAAATGTTTCCATGTAGACGTAGCGCGTGTGGAGGCTTCATGCTATTCTCCGCGGCATCCACACACAACTCACCACATGCCCCACAGAGAGCGAGAACCACATTATAACGACCATGAGGATGTTACCCCATGTGATTCTACCCTCCATAGCAACCGGGCCAATTTGGTTGCTTAGGAGACCTATAGATGTGACTTGGGTGACCAGTGTAATCCGATTCCCAAATAAATGACTCTTCTGAACCAGTTCTTTTGAATCTGTAGCGTGAACTATACAGTGCGACCAGTGTAATCCGATTCCCAAACAAATGACTCTTCTGAACCGGTTCTTTTGAATCTATAGCGTGAAATATACAGTGCGACCAGTGTAATCTGATTCTCAAACAAATGACTCTTCTGAACCAGTTCTTTTGAATCTATAGCGTGAAATATACAGTGCGACCAGTGTAATCTGTTTCCCAAACAAATGACTCTTCTGAACCAGTTCTTTTGAATCTATAGCGTGAAATATACAGTGTGACCAGTGTAATCCGATTCCCAAACAAATGACTCTTCTGAACCGGTTCTTTTGAATCTATAGCGTGAAATATACAGTGCGACCAGTGTAATCCGATTCCCAAACTAATGACTCTTCTGAACCGGTTCTTTTGAATCTATAGCGTGCGACCAGTGTAATCTGATTCCCAAACAAATGACTCTTCTGAACCAGTTCTTTTGAATCTATAGCGTGAAATATACAGTGCGACCAGTGTAATCCGATTCCCAAACTAATGACTCTTCTGAACCGGTTCTTTTGAATCTATAGCGTGCGACCAGTGTAATCCGATTCCCAAATAAATGACTCTTCTGAACCAGTTCTTTTGAATCTATAGCGTGAAATATACAGTGCGACCAGTGTAATACGATTCCCAAACAAATGACTCTTCTGAACCGGTTCTTTTGAATCTATAGTGTGAAATATACAGTGCGACCTGTGTGATACGATTCCCAAATAAATGACTCTTCTGAACCGGTTCTTTTGAATCTATAGTGTGAAATATACAGTGCGACCAGTGTAATACGATTCCCAAACAAATGACTCTTCTGAACCGGTTCTTTTGAATCTATAGTGTGAAATATACAGTGCGACCAGTGTAATCCGATTCCCAAACAAATGACTCTTCTGAGCCAGTTCTTTTGAATCTATAGCGTGAAATATACAGTGTGACCAGTGTAATACGATTCCCAAATAAATGACTTTTCTGAACCGGTTCTTTTGAATCTATAGTGTGAAATATACAGTGCGACCAGTGTAATCCGATTCCCAAACTAATGACTCTTCTGAACCAGTTCTTTTGAATCTGTAGCGTGAAATATACAGTGCGACCAGTGTAATCCCATTCCCAAACAAATGACTCTTCTGAGCCAGTTCTTTTGAATCTATAGCGTGAAATATACAGTGCGACCAGTGTAATCTGATTCCCAAACAAATGACTCTTCTGAGCCAGTTCTTTTGAATCTATAGCGTGAAATATACAGTGCGACCAGTGTAATCCGATTCCCAAACAAATGACTCTTCTGAACCAGTTCTTTTGAATATAATCCTTTTGCAAGAATCTGTTCTGTTAAATAATCTATCAAAATATTTCTTCCTCAAAAGAATTGAAAGAATCATTGGTGGAACCATAATCAGAACCAACTAGTGTTTGTTTAATGAATCACACTAAAAATGCATAATTGTATCATCTTGTCTTGTGGCTATACTTTTAAAACAGTAATTATTTTAATGTTTATGGACTGGTCCCTTTCACTTCCATTGTAAGTGCCTCATGAGTCGAAATTAGTTTTTGTATTAATCAACATTGTCACAAATGCTGTCGATTGAGCTTAACTTGTAATATATTCGAACATTCCTTTAAAGCTAAAAAATAGGAAAGAAGACTGACTGAATAAACTAGTTGACTTGTTTAGTTTTTGACGAGCATTACTAGTATTGTGTGAGGTGAGAAGGTCACCCATCTCTCAACTTCTCAACCTCCACAAGCTTAAATACATTTAGACTAAGTGGTGTAATATCATTTCCTACAGGGTTGCAACGGTCCAGTTTCGATTTAGTGAGTGAAGAAATTAAAAAGTATATTAAAATGAACTCATAATTCTCATTCACCTCTATTATACATGAGCCCCGTTCGATTCATGACTTAAAAGTGGACTCGATGAATTCATTGCCTTTTTATTGTCTTGAAATGGGATTGACCTGAGCACTGATGATTCACCGGCCAGCACTGCTCCAATCAGACACATTTATAAGGTGGACAAGTCTTCATTTACCAATCCATACACACACACATATGTGTAAATATTCTTGTGGTGGCTTTCTATTTACATCAAATTAGCACCTTCATGAACGTTGTCTTTTGTGAATGTCCCCCACAAGGACATGGTGTCTAGTATTGCATTGTTCTTTAAGACAAAAAATAGCAAAACCTACCCATATACGCACACTTTCTGCTTAGAAATTCTCTCTTTTAAACACACCCAGACTACCTGCTCCATTTAACTTGATGTCACATGCAGAGGTGACCCAACTGAGCTTAAATGAGGCAGAGACAGGTGCAGCTTCCTGTAAGAGTACAGGTCAATTCCTGTTGATGCTGATGACACAGCAAGGTCACACAGCTCTTTGAACATACAGAGGAGCGTAAAGGGTGACAAAATAAAGACAAAGACACACACTCATATATACTATCACACTAGCTATCTAAATAAGTGCCTCTGTAACTGGTATTTAAAGATTAAATGATGTGTACCATATTGTTTTGGGACACAATTTGTCCTGTATTTAAGCTGGTTCAATGGCATCACAACATTTAAATTGATATCAGTTGGAAATTTTGCCTACGGTGGGTAAGGGACCATCTGAAAAGTCCACACATTTTGCTAAAACGTGCTAAAACTGTGGAGGGTGTGGTAAGGGACCATCTGAAAAGTCCACACATATTGCTAAAGCATGCTAAAACTGTGGAGGGTGTGGTAAGGGACCGTCTGAAAAGTCCACACAAACGTGCTAAAACTGTTGAGGGTGTGGTAAGGGGCCATCTGAAATGTCCACAAATATTGCTAAAGCATGCTAAAACTGTGGAGGGTGTGGTAAGGGACCGTCTGAAAAGTCCACACAAACATGCTAAAACTGTGTAGGGTGTGGTAAGGGGCCATCTGAAAAGTCCACAAATATTGCTAAAGCATGCTAAAACTGTGGAGGGTGTGGTAAGGGACCGTCTGAAAAGTCCACACAAACGTGCTAAAACTGTTGCGGGTGTGGTAAGGGGCCATCTGAAATGTCCACAAATATTGCTAAAGCATGGTAAAACTGTGGAAAGTGTGGCAGTGGACCATCTGAAAAGTCCACACAAACATGCTAAAACTGTGGAGGGTGTGGTAAGGGACCATCTGAAATTTCCACAAATTTTACTAAAACATGCTAAAACTGTTGAGGGTGTGGTAAGGGGCCGTCTGAAAAGTCCACACAAATATGCTAAAACTGTGGAGGGTGTGGTAAGGGACTGTCTGAAAAGTCCACACAAACTTGCTAAAACTGTGGAGGGTGTGGTAAGGGACCATCTGAAATGTCCACAAATTTTACTAAAACATGCTAAAACTGTTGAGGGTGTGGTAAGGGGCCGTCTGAAAAGTCCACACAAATATGCTAAAACTGTGGAGGGTGTGGTAAGGGGCCGTCTGAAAAGTCCACACAAATATGCTAAAACTGTGGAGGGTGTGGTAAGGGACCATCTGAAAAGTCCACACATTTTGCTGAAACATGCTAAAACTGAGGAGGGTGTGGTAAGGGGCCGTCTGAAAAGTCCACACAAATATGCTAAAACTGTGGAGGGTGTGGTAAGGGGCCGTCTGAAAAGTCCACACAAATATGCTAAAACTGTGGAGGGTGTGGTAAGGGACCATCTGAAAAGTCCACACATTTTGTTAAAACATGCTAAAACTGTGGCGGGTGTGGTGAGGGACCGTCTGAAAAGTCCACACATTTTGCTGAAACATGCTAAAACTGAGGAGGGTGTGGTTAGGGACCGTCTGAAAACGTGTGTCCCGAATTTCATTTGTAACCCAAAAATGAGTTTTTATCATTGACTTATATATATATATATCAAACTTGATGATATTTTGTCATTACCTAGCTTACCAAATTAGGCTAACAACTGAATGATATGCCCTCATCCTTGAAAACCATGAATATGAAAAATACAACCCCGACAACATTAAATACAGTTTCACTTGCAGTGAATAAACATGGCGTGTGCGGACCACAATTATTTTTTTGTTTCTGTTAATAATTGTAAATATTGAACACGTGCTAAAACCGGTACTGTCTCTTTAAGGAACACCGGAATTTCTGTAAACAGCCTCGGTAAATGAGCGCATGTTAGAGAGACTTGAATGGACTTATCTCATCTGTGCTATGCCTAATTACAATGAAATATTTATTTTTTGTTGTTTTTGATCAACAACTGACTGTAAAGAACAGAAAGAATATTAAGAGACATTATTAATTGGCAAATCCATTCTGTGGATCTTGTCTTTGGACATTACACCGAAATGAAAGTGCGTAGTTCTAGCAGGAAGACTAGCAGCTGAACATCATCGCACCATTACTCCTAGACATTGCTTACAAGTCTGCTCACAATCTATCACATTGCTGTTTCAGTGTGCTAACACAGCAACCTCCCCCACCCCACCTCCACCAGTTAAGTCCTGTCCTGCATGGGGGCAGGCTCCTCGCCCCACATCGCGGAGACTCACAGCATGTGGAGGCTCATGCTACTCTCCGCGATCCACACACAATTTACCACATGCCCCATTGAGTGCGAAAACCTTTAATTGCCCCATGTGACTCTACCCTCCCTAGCAACCGGGCCAGTTTGGTTGCTTGGGAGACCTGACTGGAGTCACTCAGCACACCCTGGGATTCAAACTCACGACTCCAAGGGTGGTAGTCAGCGTCAATACTCGCTGAGGTACCCAGGCCCCCCTTACTTCAAAATTTTAAGCTTTGTTCTTTTGTTATGATATGCTCTATTGCTTATAATTACTTTATTTGTTCTTATTGAATTACTGACGGTGTCCTTGTCTTGGAGTTACTTGAGTCCTGTAGTATGCACCAGAGAGCCGGTACTAGGCTTTAATATTTGCTGGGGCACCTTCAATTTAGGGAGTGGGGGCACATTGATAATTGTGCCTTCAGTTCGGGGGGCAGAGTGACTTCTGATTGTTTTGCTATTAGTCATGGCGGGGTATCAGAAGTTTCCGGAGAAGCTTGAGGCAAATCTAGGGGGCCAATGAGCCCTCCTAGACCCCCAAGAATTTCTTTCATTTGTAAGCAATATAGACAATACAGCCAAAACATACCCAAAATAATATGAATCAAATTGAACTGAAATTGGAATTTAAATCAAATCTGGAAATCTATATTGATAGTCAGCCGTTGTGATTTTTATATGGCCACACTTCTGGCAGGAATAAGGTCAGTTGCTCTGGCTGTGAATATCCAATTTAATTCAGGATCAATGCAGGACTGTAAACATTACACTGGAATGAGTGTGTGTGTGTGTGTGTGTGTGAGCGTGTATTTATCACTTTGTGGGGACCAAATGTCCCCATAAAGATAGTAAAACCCGAAATTTTTGACCTTGTGGGGACATTTTGTCGGTCCCCATGAGGAAAACAGCTTATAAATCATACTAAATTATGTTTTTTGAAAATGTAAAAATGCAGAAAGTTTTCTGTGAGGGTTAGGTTTAGGGGTAGGGTTAGGTTTAGGGGATAGAATATAAAGTTTGTACAGTATAAAAACCATTATGTCTATGGAAAGTCCCCATAAAACATGGAAACACAACATGTGTGTGTGTGTGTGTGTGTGTGTGTGTGTGTGTGTGTGTGTGTGTGTGTGTGTGTGTGTGTGTGTGATCTCGGCATGCTCAATTAACTATCTTGCACCTGGTGGAAAAAGGCTCTTTTGCTTTTGAAAAACCTTTCAGGTCACTCAAGGTCGTTCCAATCAGTGCTGCCAGTTAAAAGTCAAATTACAGGTCATTGTTTTCAGCCTTCAACTGGAGACAAAAACATGTGGCTATGCATCTGTGATGTCATAGAGAAAATGCATTGAACATCTGAAATCAAACAATGACAGATGCAAGACCAACATGGTCAAAAACAAACTCGGCATATTAATTACGTTTAGGGCTTTTGTCAAATCCCTAACAATATGAATAACAATAACGGCATGAGCAATATTAACTGCAAAAGAGTTGATGCAACACATGCACGCACACGCATTAAATATAACCACCCGTTGGGTTCCCGCACCGTTGTACGTGCATCTGATATATCAGCAATTAGCTTTGACTCATGCACTCGAGCCAAACAAACGAGTCAGGAGCCGTGCGGTGGGGTTCCACTACATCTGTCTAATGAGCCGCACCATCGTCCTAATCGATCAGGTTTTACACTGATTAATCGGCACAAAAACAACTTTGTTAGTAGTCCACATTATAAGGGTTTGAGGTTAAATGTACAAGCACATATGGGTGTGTTGTTCAAGTGTCCACAAACGTTTCTTTTCACTATCTTTGTCTCTTGGTGAGTGTTCCATTTACTTGGCTGTCTTTGTTGGTTTGTGTGTGTGTAACTCACCAGTTTGCGTTGACACCATCCACAAATGCCGCACAGAGCCACCAGCCAAACGCCACACACGGTTACTGCCAATGACACCAGCAGCACACTCAAAGAAATGGAGCCTGGGAAACACACACACACACACACACACACACATTGTTATTATCTGAGTGAAGGGGGAACAGTCTGACATTTATTCTGATGAGAGAGTTTATGAAGTCTCTGAAGTCCTAAAGGTGGATCAATACTTTTCACGATCAGGGAATAAATGTGACTGAAAAACAAAATGAGAAAAAGCAAAACGGGTGAACCAAGCAGAAAGAGACGTGTATACAGAGAAAGAGAGATGCCTTTGAAAAGTGTTTCAGAAATAAAGTCTACTGCTTTGGTGTAGACTGTGTAAGCCAAAGTATACTTGGGTTTTCTGCGTGCCGTTAAGTCTCGCGAACAGAGCGCGTGATGCAAATTTTGTCATCGGAACTTTATGCGCGGACTGTCCGCGTGCAGCCAAGTTTTTGTCGATGCGCAGGTGGTCCACAACTATGCGGTAACTGGGCTAAAAAGGTATCACAAGAGGTCATAGCACGCATGCGTCCAACCGATCTGTCGGGGCTCACGGTCAAAAGAAAACAGAATTGCACGCATAGAAATTACGTACACCCTAGCTTAAAAGCTTGGAACATATGCAAACACAGACGCAAATGTCTAGCAAGCGCACAGAATGCGTGCATTATTAACATACTTAATGTGCATTCTTGCATTATTGTGGCGGGAACAAACTTCAGTACTCAAGGGGGCGGTAGAGTTACCAAATGTCTGTGCCATTGAATCGAATATGTTGTTATGCATGTAGCTAGCATGAACTTTTGAATCATTTTACCTGTATTCATTTGCAATCTAAATTACAGTAGGCAATTTTTGTGAATGTAGCGCAGTCTATAATAAGTTAAATACTTAAAACACTGTGCAATTTCAGTGCTGATTGCGCATGGTTAAACTAGATTGCAGGTGGTTAGTAAATAAGACGCTGGTTTTTGCGCTGAAATGCTCGCCGCAAAAGTGGCGCATCTGTTTAATAAATTGGCCCAGAAAAATGGCACGTTTTCCTTCAGGTGTCTTTAGCCCCGTTGTACCCTATGCAGAAACTGAGTTTTCGAAAGTCTCGACTTTTGGGTCAAGAAAAACATTGTTCTAGTATGGATGAGAGGCGTAAACAAACAGAAGTGGATTAAATGGTAAATGGTAAACCGCCAACTACAAAACGCTCTACCACCTGAGCCAAAGCCGCCCCAATATTTAGGTTAGTATGGACATGGACAATTTTTCCGCATAAGGGTCCGTTCACACTGAACACGTTTGTGTGTCAGTCCACATGGTTTTTCAGCCTACGGCCACACCTACACTAATCTGTTTAAGTTTGTGTCCTAACGTCATCGTTTTCCAAAGTATGCTGTAATGGACAAACTGCATTCTAGTGTGGATGACCCCTTTTCTCCCCAATGTTGGAATGCCCAATTCCCACTACTTAGTAGGTCCTTGTGGTGGTCCGGTTACTCACCTCAATCTGGGTGGTGGAGGACAAGTCTCAGTTGATTCCGCTTCTGAGACCGTCAATCCGCACATCTTATCATGTGACTCGTTGTGCATGACACCACGGAGACTCACAGCATGTGGAGGCTCATGCTACTCTCCACGATCCACACACAACTCACCACACGCCCCATTGAGAGCGAGAACCACTAATCATGACCATGAGGAGGTTACCCCATGTGACTCTAACCTCCCTAGCAACCAGGCCAATTTGGTTGCTTAGGAGACCTGACTGGAGTCACTCAGCACACCCTGGATTCAAACTCTCGACTCCAGGTGTGGTAGTCAGCGTCAATACTCGCCGAGCTACACAGGCCCCTGAAATGAATGTGTTTTTAAATGAAAACGGATTAGTGTGACCTATATTTCAGCCAAAGGGGCCGTACGTCAGTCTGCACTATTTTCAATTGTTTTTCCATGTAAATGCGCTAGATGGATGTCTTGAACCGCTGTGCCGCGTCTCGCAGTCTTTTCAGCATTTAAAGCACTTGATGCCGTGTCAAGTTAAAAAGAACTTCAAGACACCTGCGTTCTGTACTACTGGTTGTGCATTTGTTTGGTCTAAACGGCCACCAAAACACTCACAATGAACAGGAGATCAATTGTTATGGCGACAACTTTGCGAGAGAGTGAGAGAGAGAGAGAGAGATCTGACAGTTATGATGAATGGACACATCTGCTGGTTGAGGGAGGAGATGGAGAGATGGATGGATGATTGAAGGGAGGGAGGGGAGTACAGAGTGATAAACGCATATGATTGATCTATACTGTGAACTTGGGGGACAAAGCATGATGCACTCATGCCATCAGTGTGTGTGTGTGTGTGTGTGTGTGTGTGTGTGAGTGAGTGAGAAAGAAATGTGAGTAGATATTGTCCATGCAGAACACTGGCTCTTTAATCAGCTTTTTCAGCGCAACTTTTTAAAATAACAGCATAATTGATGACAGAATTTTCATTTTTGTTTGAACAATCCAATTCTTTGACTTCAAACACACACAAATAAACAAATACACACCTATAAAGACACATACTCTTGAACCTACACACACTGGACTGCCGACAGGAGAGACTCCCTAGTGTTTATTGTGTAAACTCAACAGCTGGGTGCCCAGAGAGACAGACAGATCCCTGCTGTCTACGGTACGACTGCCTGTCTCTCTGCTGAAATAGCTGATTATGACCACAGCAGTCGCCCGGCAGATAAACAAACACTCAAGACAACAACCTGCATTCACACAATGCAAGGCCTGCTCTGGGGTCAGACTCCCTGTGTTAACAACTGCCTGAAATGAGTGAGCGTTCAACATGAGAGCAGAAATGAGGTCAGAGTGCTCACAACGTGTCATAAGCAGGCGTGATGCAACAAAATGCCAGACGATCAACCACATCTCTTTCATTTTAAGGTATATTCACACTTACAATTTAAAGGTTTATTCAGGGTTCAAAACAAGTTAACCCTTGAGTGACCTTCGGGACATTTTTGTCTTTTTTCATTTTAATTTTTTCGATCGTTTTGGCTGTTATTGCCAACAGCATACATTTTGACAAAGGTGTGTATTATTTGGGGAATTTTGATATTTCAACCTCAGTTTCTATACTACATCTATAAAACACTGTGTACACAAAAGAGGTACACTCAGGATCTTTAGGACAAAAATGTGCCCATTGAAACCCATTAAAAGTGCAATATTTGATCCCAGTGCCATTAAACCATAAAATCATGAATTCTATGATATGATGCTTTTATTATGCAGCCCTGGCTTCAAAATTTAAATGTTTAATATATTCCACCAGATGGCGCCATTTTCCTCATGTTTAGCCTATGGAGCATATACATGCTTTTTTCCTATTTCCTGTTTGCTGAGGCACTTACAATGGAAGTGAGTGGGGGCCAAATCATAAACGTAAAAAAATACTCTTTTAAAAGTATAGCCACAAGACATAAACAATATATGTGTTAACATGATTTTAGTGTGATAAAATCACTTGTTAACCTTTTCTGTGTAAAGTTATAGCTAATTTTACAACTTCGTTGCCATGCCGACGCAATGCTGGTAAAACCTGTGACTGTTTATCCCACTAAAATAATGTAATACAGAGATTGTTTTACACTACAATTGTATTACATGTATAATGTTTACGTCTTGTGGCTATACTTTTGAAACAGCCCGTATTTGAATGTTTGTTGACTGGCCCCATTGACTTTCATTATAAATGCCTGTAAGTGCAAAACTGTAAGTGCATTTTTGCTTTTTAAATATTTTAATTAACAAGGGTCGAGTCGAAAATATTTTCCTTGTACCTTGAATGCATGCGAGTGTACACAAATTAATCATTAATCATCAAAAACATTTTACAAGTTGAGAAATATATTTGTCTCAGGGTATCACCATATGACCTCAACAAAATGTTGATGATTAGTGATATGAAAAAAATCATGTTTTTTAACTTCATCTCTGTTTTTACATTTTGTTTTGTTTTTGCCACAACAACAAAATACATCCCATAACTTTGATTTTAACTTGTGATTTTCATCACCTGAAGCTGTTTGGAAGGTTTAGAGTTTATCTGGACTGTAATCTGTGTTATTCTTCCTCTCCTCAGTCAGGTGTGAACTGCAGTGCTCCCATCATTAGAGTTTATTGTGATCTCATGTTACATTAAATGAGCTCAAACGACTATTTGACAACAAAACTTTGAGTCAAAACGTCGACTAATTTTTTCAGCCCTATTGACAAGTGTCCAAAACCATCTAAAACCAGAAAATTAGACCAGCCTGACAAGCCTAATATCTCAGTAAAACCATCAAACCAGACCAGTCTGACCACCTGACAAGTGTCCAAATCCATCTAAAAACCAGCAAACCAGACCAGTCTGACCACCTGACAAGTGTCCAAATCCATCTAAAAACCAGCAAACCAGACCAGTCTGACCACCTGACAAGTGTCCAAATCCATCTTAAAACCAGCAAACCAGACCAGTCTGACCACCTGACAAGTGTCCAAATCCATCTAAAAACCAGCAAACCAGACCAGTCTGACCACCTGACAAGTGTCCAAATCCATCTTAAAACCAGCAAACCAGACCAGTCTGACCACCTGACAAGTGTCCAAATCCATCTAAAAACCAGCAAACCAGACCAGTCTGACCGCTTGATATGTGTCCAAATCCATCTTAAAACCAGCAAACCAGACCAGTCTGACCACCTGACAAGTGTCCAAATCCATCTAAAAACCAGCAAACCAGATGAGTCCGACCACTCAACAAGTGTCCAAATCCATCTAAATCCAGCAAACCAGATGAGTCTGACCACCTGACAAGTGTCCAAATCCATCTAAAAACCAGCAAACCAGATGAGTCTGACCACCTGACAAGTGTCCAAATCCATCTAAAAACCAGCAAACCAGATGAGTCTGACCACCTGACAAGTGTCCAAATCCATCTAAAAACCAGCAAACCATATGAATCTGACCACCCAACAAGTGTCCAAATCCATCTTAAAACCAGCAAACCAGACCAGTCTGACCACCTGACTAGTGTCCAAATCCATCTAAAAACCAGCAAATCTTATGAGTCTGACCACCTGACAAGTGTCCAAATCCATCTAAAAACCAGCAAACCAGACCAGTCTGACCACCCAACAAGTGTCCAAATCCATCTTAAAACCAGCAAACCAGACCAGTCTGACCACCTGACAAGTGTCCAAATCCATCTAAAAACCAGCAAACCAGATGAGTCCGACCACTCAACAAGTGTCCAAATCCATCTAAATCCAGCAAACCAGATGAGTCTGACCACCTGACAAGTGTCCAAATCCATCTAAAAACCAGCAAACCAGATGAGTCCGACCACTCAACAAGTGTCCAAATCCATCTAAATCCAGCAAACCAGATGAGTCTGACCACCTGACAAGTGTCCAAATCCATCTAAAAACCAGCAAACCAGATGAGTCTGACCACCTGACAAGTGTCCAAATCCATCTAAAAACCAGCAAACCAGATGAGTCTGACCACCTGACAAGTGTCCAAATCCATCTAAAAACCAGCAAACCAGATGAGTCTGACCACCTGACAAGTGTCCAAATCCATCTAAAAACCAGCAAACCAGACCAGTCTGACCACCTGACAAGTGTCCAAATCCATCTAAAAACCAGCAAACCAGACCAGTCTGACCACCTGAGAAGTGTCCAAATCCATCTAAAAACCAGCAAACCAGACCAGTCTGACCGCCTGAAAAGTGTCCAAATCCATCTAAAAACCAGCAAACCAGACCAGTCTGACCGCCTGAGAAGTGTCCAAATCCATCTAAAAATCAGCAAACCAGACCAGTCTGACCGCTTGACAAGTGTCCAAATCCATCTAAAAACCAGCAAACCAGACCAGTCTGACCACCTGAGAAGTGTCCAAATCCATCTAAAAACCAGCAAACCAGACCAGTCTGACCGCCTGAGAAGTGTCCAAATCCATCTAAAAACCAGCAAACCAGACCAGTCTGACCGCTTGATATGTGTCCAAATCCATCTAAAAACCAGCAAACCAGACCAGTCTGACCGCTTGACAAGTGTCCAAATCCATCTAAAAACCAGCAAACCAGACCAGTCTGACCACCTGACAAGTGTCCAAATCCATCTAAAAACCAGCAAACCAGACCAGTCTGACCACCTGACAAGTGTCCAAATCCATCTAAAAACCAGCAAACCAGACCAGTCTGACCACCTGACAAGTGTCCAAATCCATCTAAAAACCAGCAAACCAGACCAGTCTGACCACCTGAGAAGTGTCCAAATCCATCTAAAAACCAGCAAACCAGACCAGTCTGACCGCCTGAGAAGTGTCCAAATCCATCTAAAAACCAGCAAACCAGACCAGTCTGACCGCTTGACAAGTGTCCAAATCCATCTAAAAACCAGCAAACCAGACCAGTCTGACCACCTGAGAAGTGTCCAAATCCATCTAAAAACCAGCAAACCAGACCAGTCTGACCGCCTGAGAAGTGTCCAAATCCATCTAAAAACCAGCAAACCAGACCAGTCTGACCGCTTGATATGTGTCCAAATCCATCTAAAAACCAGCAAACCAGACCAGTCTGACCGCTTGACAAGTGTCCAAATCCATCTAAAAACCAGCAAACCAGACCAGTCTGACCACCTGACAAGTGTCCAAATCCATCTAAAAACCAGCAAACCAGACCAGTCTGACCACCTGACAAGTGTCCAAATCCATCTAAAAACCAGCAAACCAGATGAGTCTGACCACCTGACAAGTGTCCAAATCCATCTAAAAACCAGCAAACCAGACCAGTCTGACCACAAGACAAGTGTCCAAATCCATCTAAAAACCAGCAAACCAGATGAGTCTGACCACCTGACAAGTGTCCAAATCCATCTAAAAACCAGCAAACCAGACCAGTCTGACCACCTGACAAATGTCCAAATCCATCTAAAAACCAGCAAACCAGATGAGTCTGACCACCTGACAAGTGTCCAAATCCATCTAAAAACCAGCAAACCAGACCAGTCTGACCACCTGACAAATGTCCAAATCCATCTAAAAACCAGCAAACCAGATGAGTCTGACCACCTGACAAGTGTCCAAATCCATCTAAAAACCAGCAAACCAGACCAGTCTGACCACCTGACAAGTGCCCCCAAAACTCTCTAAAACGAGCAAATGAACCAACCTAACCAGACTGGGAGACCAGCTTAGACTAGCAAATAATCTTAGGCTGGTGTATGCCTTTTTTTTCCCAACAGAGCTGATTAAGACACAGAGTCAGGCTGCAACCCTGGTCTTCATCATAAAACAACCTTAACCTTCATCAAAGAGAGACAAAGAGAACTGGATTATGTCACACGCACGCACACACACACACACACACACACACACACACACACACACACACACACACACACACACAAACATTATTATCAGAGTTTTTTATCAGAGTGTGTGTTAGTGTAATCGCTGCTGACCCTGGGGACCAGAGGAGAGGAAAGGCGGGATGGAGGTACGTCTGTGCCCCTGGCCTCAAGAAAAATACTCGTGATGAAATCTAAATGAAAGAAATCGTCCCTGGCGAAGGACACACACACACACACACACACACACACACAACTCAAGCCCAATATTTGTTCACCTAAATAGTGCAGTTAGCAGAGCGAGACACAGAGAGAGACAGAGAGAAAAAGATAAGGAGAAGTTTGGTTATTGTTTTCTGTCTGAAGATAACGCTGCTCTCAGAGGCCCGCCGTGTGTCCATTTGGCTGCTTTACGTGATTCATATCTGTGATATATTAAGAAGTATTGCAGTAATATTACAGAGACTCTCTAGCCAGTGAATCTGCACCAATGAGGTCACCGTATAAATCAATAACACGCTTTACACCCTCTAACCTCCCGAAATATCCAAACTGTAAGTAAGTCTCAAACGGTGCTCACATTTGCCTAGTTTCAGAAGAGATTTCAATATGATCTCTGATCTGAGCTATGACGTCCACAGACATTTTTAAAGCTCAATACTCTTACTGGATGACAACTATCCCATTGAGTCTATATTTATTTCTCCAAAGGAATTCTAGACAAAACAAAGTTGATGCTTAAATTGCAAGTGAAAACTTTATCAAGTCTCCAGCAGTGCTATGAAAGAGCAACCTATGAGCAATAAAATGGGCCTTTATATGTGGGTGTGTTTCCTCTTTGGCTCTAAGGTAGATCTGAGTGTATTAGCCTTATCAGAAGCACACAATGATGATTTGAGCTCAAGTGCATTAGTATTACACACACACACACACACACACACACACACACACACACACACACACACACACACACACACACACATCTATTAGTTCCTCTGGTTGGCTCTTAATCATTTACTGGCAGTATAGTTTAAGCTCATAACTCACTGCATTAAGGATCTTAATAACAACTCTGGACATGTTCGGAGGGGAATTGCAGCATACTGCTGATGGGTGTAATTTTTGTTGATGGTAAAATACTTTTTTTCTATCCCAGCTTAATGTTCAGAGTCAACTCAACTTTCAACTCTACAAAGTAGGCCGAAGATAAAAAATGCATTACATAGTAAAGCATGAGCAGAAAATTGCACATTTAAACCATTTATATAAGCACCTGATCAAAAGCCAAAGAGAATAAATGAGTCTTAAGACCACTTCTAAACATGTCAAGCGTGCAGGACGATTTAAGGTTCAGAGGTAAATCATGCAACCGAAAAGGCACGATCACCTTTACGCTTCAGACGAGAGCTGGGGACAGAGAGTTGAACGAAGAGATCTTTGTGATTGGGAGACACTGATTAAATCCGAGATGTACTCCAGAGCCAGACTATAAACAGCTTTAAAAACAAATATGAGCACTTTGTATTGAATTCTGTGTTTTATAGGTAACCAGTGTAACGAGGCTAAAACAGGAGAAATACGACCCCTTTGTGTTTGTCAGAAGCCTCGCAGACGACTTTAAGCAAGAAATTTGAAGGTTAATTAATTTCCCTAACAAGCAGTGGTCAATCGATATACCCTGACCTTACTCCGAAACCTACCTATACCTCAACCGCAGTAGCAGCAAATGTGAATCTTGTGAGAATTTTGCAAACAATAAGCAGTTACACCATAAATACTTTGTATTTTAATGTTCGTACATTGTAGTGACACCTAATATAAAGTGGAACCTAATTTAATTTACTAATTAAAATCCTAATTCTTGAAATCAAGGCACGTATTCACAAAAAATCTTAAGACTAAAAGTAGCTCCTAGCATGGAAATTTAGGAGCAACTCTTAAAAATTAGGGGCGTGTCACTCCTAATTTTAGGACTCGTAAAATCTTCATCTAAGAGTCATTCATGAAGCATTTTAACGCTAAAGTAGCTCTGTGGCAGGGCGGAGGACGGGGCCGGGTCGTGATGCTACACACCCAGTCCCGTATTAGGCTAATCAAGCCTCCTGAAAGGGATAAAGGTCGACTGCAGAGGATCATGCGGGAGAGAGAGATCATATGACGGACATGTCCGTTAACGATCTCTCTCTCTGCACGATCCTCTGCAGAGAGAGATAATGACATCCATTCCTGATATCAATAATTAGTGTTTTAACAAGTGAAAATTGAACTATCCATATCAATAATTCACATTCTGCAAATTATTAAACGTCAAAAGGACTTGTGATAGTAGCAGAAATGGTGTGGAACGAGTTACACGTCAAAGTTTTATAGATGGTGGCGTAGTGGCTAAAACACAGGGCTTTTAATCAGAAGGTCGTTGGTTCGAACCCCACGGCCACCACCATTGTGTCCTTGAGCAAGACACTTAACTTCTGGTTGCTCCGGGGGGATTGTCCCTGTAATAAGGGCTCTGTAAGTCACTTTGGATAAAAGCGTCTGCCAAATGCATAAATGTAAATGTAAATAAAAGAAAGCATACACCACCTGTATTTCAGCACCTTCACAAACACCCCTGGCTTTCATTTGTACATTTGCCCTTTGTCATTCTTTTACCATGTTTAATAGCATCTGATGCACAAATCACTGTGGCAACCCACTGAGCCGGAACGCTGGACTTGTGCTCTGGGGTTAGTGAGCGGTCCAGAGTTTAGCTCCAGGATGAAAACAAATGCAATTCTTGTGCATGTGAGCGAGCTGGCAGAGCCGTGGAGTTACGTAACCATATGCCGAATCGCTGTCCACTTAGATGCAATCTTCTTTAATAGTTATGAATGGATATTATCTTAAATGAAGACACATAAATCAAATAATTAGACCCCTGCTGCAGGCTTACTGGAATGTTAATTAATTCTAAGATGACTATTTTCTTAACGCCTCTTCTTTAATTTTGCCCTTTAAAACTTATTTCCTCTTGTGGCCATTCTGGACCATGATATCTGCTTGGTTCTTTTGGCTTGTAGTCATGGATACGGTAATTTAATTTTCCTCGGCAAGTCACGTGACCCTAACATCCCGTGTGTGTGTGATAGTACCAGCATTTTGACAGATGGCTAAAATGTGGGATGTATGTGTGTGTATGTGACAGAGAAATAGAAAGGAGGAATGGAACTGATGATGTATTATACAAACTGACCAGATTTCCTCCAAAACACCCTCCATTCAGAGTGGTTATTAAACAGATTTATCTAAAAGAGGAACTCTGGGTTAACATGTTATATCAGGAATAAAGTTCTATTTTCAGTTCTGTAAAAATCTTAGGGGTTCAATGTACTGTATTCAACAAACTGTCTTTTTTAGAAATGAAATCTTTCTCCAAAGTACAAAAAGAGCATTTATCTAGTAATGCTGCAAAAATGTACGAATGCAAAAATACTTATGAGCCAGATCTTTTTAGTAAATCATACACAGTGTAGTCTGATTCCCAAACAAATAACTTAGAATCTGCTTTCTTTGAATCTACAGCATGAACATACACACCAACCAGTGTAGTCTGATTCCTGAACAAATGACTCTTATGATTTGGTTAATTCGAATCTACAGCGTGACCAGTGTAGTCTGATTCCTGAACAAATGACTCTTATGATTTGGTTAATTCGAATCTACAGCGTGACCAGTGTAGTCTGATTCCTGAACAAATGACTCTTATGATTTGGTTAATTCGAATCTACAGCATGACCAGTGTAGTCTGATTCCTGAACAAATGACTCCTTGATTTGGTTAATTCGAATCTACAGCGTGACCAATGTAGTCTGATTTCTGAACAAATGACTCTTATGATTTGGTTCATTCGAATCTACAGCGTGACCAGTGTAGTCTGATTCCTGAACAAATGACTCCTTGATTTGGTTAATTCGAATCTACAGCACGACCAGTGTAGTCTGATTCCTGAACAAATGACTCCTTGATTTGGTTAATTCGAATCTACAGCACGACCAGTGTAGTCTGATTCCTGAACAAATGACTCTTTGATTTGGTTCATTCGAATCTACAGCGTGACCAGTGTAGTCTGATTCCTGAAAAAATGACTCTTATGATTTGGTTCATTCGAATCTACAGCGTGACCAGTGTAGTCTGATTCCTGAACAAATGACTCCTTTATTTGGTTAATTCGAATCTACAGCACGACCAGTGTAGTCTGATTCCTGAACAAATGACTCTTTGATTTGGTTAATTCAAATCTACAGCACAACCAGTGTAGTCTGGTTCCTGAACAAATGACTCCTTGATTTGGTTAATTCGAATCTACAGCACGACCAATGTAGTCTGATTCCTGAACAAATGACTCTTTGATTTGGTTAATTTGAATCTACAGCATGACCAGTGTAGTCTGATTCCTAAACAAATGTCTCTTTGATTTGGTTCATTCAAATCTACAGAGTGACCAGTGTAGTCTGATTCCTGAACAAATGATTCTTATGATTTGGTTCATTCGGATCTACAGCACGACCAGTGTAGTCTGATTCCTGAACAAATGACTCATGATTTGGTTCATTCGAATCTACAGCGTGACCAGTATAGTCTGATTCCTGAACAAATGACTCCTTGATTTGGTTCATTTGAATCTACAGCACGACCAGTGTAGTCTGATTCCTGAACAAATGACTCTTATGATTTGGATCATTCGAATCTACAGCGTGACCAATATAGTCTGATTCCTGAACAAATGACTCCTTGATTTGGTTCATTTGAATCTACAGCACGACCAGTGTAGTCTGATTCCTGAACAAATGACTCTTATGATTTGGTTCATTCGAATCTACAGCGTGACCAATATAGTCTGATTCCTGAACAAATGACTCCTTGATTTGGTTCATTTGAATCTACAGCGTGACCAGAGTAGTCTGATTCCTGAACAAATGACTCTTTGATTTGGTTCATTCGAATCTACAGCGTGACCAGTGTAGTCTGATTCCTGGACAAATGACTCTTTGATTTGGTTCATTCGAATCTACAGCGTGCCGCCATCTTCTCCAAGATGGCGGCGCGGTAGCACGCAGCGGACACTCCGGATCCACAATGGTGCTATTTTTGTTAAAAAAGCCCGACTTTTGCAACACATGGACATCGGAGCAACCAGTGTTCGTGTCTACCATCGCCAGACACTACTCAAATATAAGACTCATGCAAAAACCAAGCTGCATGATGACCTGCAGGAGGCTTCTGGCGTACTCGGCTTGCTCGCGGAGACCAGGCCTCCAGCCCTCGGCGTCGCCTGATGCCGGTGGCGGGGAGAGGGCGTCGTAGCGGTGTCGTGGCGAAGCGCGGAAAGAAGGCGGGGTCCATGCTAGGCTAAAACAAACCCTAGCCGGCCAGCTCTCCCGTCTATCCTGCTCTCAAATGTTTGCTCCCTGGACAATAAACTGGACTATATCCGACTCCAGCAGGCTACATGGCGTGAGTTTAGAGACTGCTCGCGTCTTTGTTTTCCGCGAGGCGTGGCTCAGCGACAGAGTTCTGGATGCGCCATTCAGCTAGGCGGGCTGCGCCTCGTTTCGTGCCGACAGAAATACAGCTCTCTCGCGGTAAGACTTCGCGGTGGTGGCTTGTGTGTTTACATCAACACGAATGGTGCAAGAACTCTATGCTAGTCTCTAGTTACTGTTCATCAGCTGTTGGAGCTTGTGACTGTTAGATGCAGACCTTTTTATCTACCACGGGAATTCACCACTGTTTGCATAACCGGGTTTACATTCCCCAAGCTAGCAGCTAAGGAACGCTCTGTGAACTGTATGGGGCTATGAGCCGAACTGCAGAGCGCTCACCCCGACGGACTGTTTATTGTCGCCGGAGATTTCAACCATGCAAATCTCAAGACAGTGCTCCCTAAATTCCATCAGTATGTGGACTTTGCAGCGAGAGGCTGAGCAGCTTGATCTTGTTTACACAAACATCCCAGGCGTGCAGGTGGAGCCCGCCCCCACCTCGGCTACTCAGACCACATCTCTGTTATGTTAATTCCAGCATACAGACCGGCTAGTCAGGCGCACAAAACCGCTTCAGAAGCAGGTGAAAACCTGGCCAGCAGGAGCCATCTCTGCTCTTCAGGACTGTTTTGAGTGTACTGACTGGCACATGTTCAGGGAGGCTGCAACATATGGCGATTCTACCAACTTGGAGGAATACACAGCATCAGTGACCAGCTACATCAGCAAGTGCATTGATGATGTCACTTTCTCAAGACCATCACCACACGCTCCAACCAGAAGCCGTGGATGACTGCGGAGGTCGCGCGCTGCTGAGGTCCGAGACTCCGCCTTCAGAGCAGGCGATAAGGCAGCCCTAAGAACAGCTAGGGCCAAACTGTCACGGGCAATCAGAGAGGCAAAGCGCGCTACGCCCAGAGAATCCACAGTCACTTCCAGGACAGCGGTGACACGCGGTGCATGTGGCAGGGCATCCAGGCCATCACCAACTACAGGACAACATCAGTTGCCTGTGACAAAGATGCCTCCCTTCCAGATGCGCTGAGCGACTTCTATGCTCGGTTTGAAGTGCAGAACGGCGTGATGGCGAGGAAGTCCACCCCTCCTCCCAGCGACCAGGTGCTCTGTCTTACCACGGCAGATGTGAGGAAAACTCTACGTAGAGTCAACCCACGGAAGGCTGCTGGACCAGACAACATTCCTGGCAGAGTGCTCAGAGGATGTGCAGACCAGCTAGCAGATGTTCTTACCGACATCTTCAACATCTCTCTGAGCAGCGCCCGTTGTTCCAACGTGCTTCAAGGCCACCACCATCATCCCCATGCCAAAGAAGTCTTCAGTGTCCTGCCTCAGCGACTACCGTCCCGTCGCACTTACACCCATCATCATGAAGTGCTTGAGAGGCTCGTCATGAGGCAGATTAAGACCCAGCTGCCCCCTCACTAGACCCACTGCAGTTTGCGTATCGTTCAAACCGTTCAGCGGACGATGCCATCACCACAACCCTCCATCTGGCCCTCACCCACCTAGACAATAAGGACTCATACGTTCGAATGCTGTTCATAGATTTCAGCTCAGCATTCAACACAATCATTCCCCAGCACCTGATTGGAAAGCTGAACCTGCTGGGCCTGGACACCTCCCTCTGCAACTGGATCCTGGACTTCCTGACTGGGAGACCTCAGTCAGTCGGATCGGGAACAGCATCTCCACCACCACCACACTGAACACTGGGGCCCCCAGGCTGTGTGCTCAGTCCACTGCTGTTCACTCTGCTGACTCACGACTGTGCAGCAATGCACAGCTCGAATCACATCATCAAGTTCGCCGATGACCACGACCGTGGTGGGTCTCATCAGCAAGAACAACGAGTCAGCATACAGAGAGGAGGTGCAGCGGCTGACGAACTGGTGTAGAGCCAACAACCTGTCCCTGAATGTCGACAAAACAAAAGAGATGGTTGTTGACTTTAGGAGAGCACAAGGTGAACACACTCCGCTGAACATCGGCGGCTCCTCTGTGGAGATCGTCAAGAGCACCAAATTTCTTGGTGTTCACCTGGTGGAGAACCTCACCTGGTCCCTCAACACCAGCTCTATCACCAAGAAAGCCCAGCAGCGTCTCTACTTTCTTCGAAGGCTGAGGAAAGCACATCTCCCAACCCCCATCCTCACTACATTCTATAGAGGGACTATTGAGAGCATCCTGAGCAGCTGCATCACTGCCTGGTTTGGGACTTGCACCGTTTGGACCGCAAAGCCCTGCAGAGGATAGTGAGGACAGCTGAGAAGATCATTGGGGTCTCTCTTCCCTCCATCAAAGACATTTTCAAAAAACACTGTATCCATAAAGCAACCAGCATTGTGGGCGACCCCACACACCCCTCACACAAACTCTTTACCCTCCTCCCGTCTGGCAAGAGGTACCGAAGCATTCGGGCCCTCACGGCCAGACTGTGTAACTAACTTCTTCCCCAAGCCATCAGACTTCTCAATACTCAGAGACTGGTTTGACACACACACGTGTCCTGAGTTGCACTTTAATAACTGTCACTTTATAACTGTCTGCTACCTCAATAACTGCTATGTGCATAGAACATTATCTCATAGTATGTTATGTTTACATTTTAGAAACTGTCATCTTTTTGCACTACTGAGTACTGGTCGGTAGCTGCACTGTCTATTGTCCTGTTCATTGTCAGTAATTTGTTGTACTGTCCTGTACTTTTTGCACATGTTTGCACGTGCACTTTATATAGGTATATATAGGTAGTTTATATAGGTATTTTATTTCGTTGTGTAGTCTCATGTGGTCCTATGTTGGTCCTTTGTTGTTTTTATGTAGCACCATGGTCCTGGAGGAACGTTGTCTCGTTTTGCTGTGTACTGTACTAACTGTATATGGTTGAAACGACAATAAAAACCACTTGACTTGACTTGACTTGACTTGACCAGTGTAGTCTGATTCCTGAAACGCATTTGAGGTGTAAACGCTAATCTGTCCTGGCAGCAGTGAAGTGCCGCCCCTCACCTGTCAATCAACCGCTGCACTAAAACAAGAGTTTAACTTTATGAGCGGCTTTAAAAGGAAAATTGTAAAAATGCGGATACATACACAATCACGAGAGCTTCACGAATCTTTAGTGTGTCTGATATCAACACAGATGACAAGCATAAACCGCTGAAGCTCCTTTATTCCTGGCAATCCACTAAAATAACGGATAATTCTGCTTGACATGTTGCGTTTGTGCTTCCATTAAATTTCAACCGCATCTGGGAGAAACAGCGCACTGTTTTTTCTGTGCTTTCTTTGACTTTTCTGAATTTGTTGCACTTTAATATCTCGCAGTAACACACTGACATAGTGATTGATGTGTGTCGTCATGAAACAGAGACCCTCCCCTCCATATCCGAACACATGAGATCAGATAACCCCACATGCATCTTAATACCAGGTGGAAACGGGGCCAATCTTTCCCACATTTTACTCTCATCGGGTGTTTTGGGATAACGGTATCCATCCTACTTTCTTCTCATTACCTCATTGTGACTGGGCGGGCCAAGTTACTGAATAACGAACAGGCGTAACTGACAATTAAACGTTAATTTATTGATTCATGTGAGTGATGTCGCAAACATAAGGATTTCTGGTTGGCCGTTTCCGCAACTTAATTTCAATAAAAGCTCTTTTTTTTTCTCAAAGTTACAGAAAGATCAAGAAAAATATATAAATCATCCTTATGACCCCTTTAACTGGTCCTGGATCAGTGAGTTAACCTGAAAGATCTCAATGTATTCCTCCATACTGTATGTGAGGACAGTAATGGGTCATGTGTGGGTGTCACTGATTCTTTCTTCTGCTTCCATGAGCTCTAATAGAGGATCACATGTTTAATAGCAGCAACACATACACACACACACACACACACACACACAGTGTGTGCTTTGGTGTAGATAAAAAGCTTTAGCCTCAGCCTAAAGAGAGATTTATATTGCATGACCTGAGAAACTGAAAACCTCTGTCACTTTCTCCTTCCCTTCTCAGTGAAAATGTCAACTGGGCTTAAAACTCATTTTGCAAGATGATCAGACAATTAAACTGAAACAATCAAGCACGTCATCACAGACAAAAGGCGCTAACCGCCTCTCTCTTTCTGGATCTTCTCTAATATGTCACACTTTTCAAAAGCTCTCATTATATGATTTTGTGCATCTGCTGATCAGTGCTGGTGAAGCTAATTATCAAACGTATCATTTAAAGTAGTTAATCTGCACCACTTGCACGAAAACTATGAGAATCTTACTCGCACACACATTTACACAATATATACATGTTTTGTGCATTTCATAGCAGATTACGCCTGGTCGAGCATGTTGCCTCTCAAAGTTTATTCTTTTAACCGTGAGCAATATGAACGAGTTCGACGCATGCACAATGCAACTGCTTTTCGATACTCTTTTAGTACAGGCTCATACGCCGAAGATGCACACAGACAAGGACAAGGGAAATCTGTGCCGCGC
Organism: Xyrauchen texanus; assembly: GCF_025860055.1. Lineage (NCBI taxonomy): Eukaryota > Metazoa > Chordata > Actinopteri > Cypriniformes > Catostomidae > Xyrauchen > Xyrauchen texanus. The sequence continues at coordinate 24,621,514 of NC_068321.1, read as the reverse complement.
ACGGACTGTGTTTATGACGAAATTTGCATCACGCATACTGTGTGCGGAGCGATCAGCAACTTGGATAACTGAAGTATGCTTTGGCCTTTAAAAGTCAGACTTCCTCTTTCTATCATATTCAGAAATGCTTGTTCTAGGGATGTGCGTGAGTAATCGTCTAATCGAGTACTCGTTCTGCGACAATTAATCGAGTATTAAAAATGGGACTCGAATATCGCAAATTGATTTTCCTTTTTACGCATTTGCCTGCCGTGTTTTTTAAGGGCTGTCAACTGGGCTGAGAAACTTAATTCAAATTTTTACCTTAAATATGACCAAAATTCGAATTCGAAGTGGGAAAATTTGAAGCCAGAAGATACGCAGTCTGCGTAGGGCACCAACTCTCTTAGGGGGGCACCATTTTACCCTTGGAGGGCACCAGAAAGTCCACCGGCTGCCCATACTCACACGTTATATGTTTTTCAAGGACCCGAAAGCAGATGAGGAACATAGATGATCGCTTCACGCTCATATCACGCGAACCCCTCCCCACCCGGTCCACCTGGAACTCTGCATAGGGCATCAATTGGCCCTGGCTTTGATGCCGTGTCAAGTCTCAAGGCCTTCTTCAACCTTTAAAACTTGTCTCGAGACACTTTTTGCGCTGTATTTAGCCTTTATTAGCGGAAAAATGCGACCGGTCTGAAATCATCGTCAGTGCTTGGCACACATCCAAAATTCAAATGCACAGTTTAAGCATTCGAATGTGCTTTTTTTGTCTTAAATTCAACAAATATCAAATTTCGATGTGACAACCCTAGTATTTTCTCTCTGAATCTATTATCACATCTCGCAGTTACAACCGAGTCCACAGGGGGGCGCTGTGGATGTATGTCGTTGAGGTGTTGGATGAGAGAAGAAATACGATGGTGACATTTGAAAGCAAAGTGCAGCAATACTTGTAATATTTGGATTCTTGATTTATTTATTTATTTGTTTATCATCCCCTTTTTTCCCCAATTTGGCATCCCCAATTCCCACTGCTTTCTAGGTCCTCATGGTGGCGCAGTTACTCACCTCAATTCGGGTGGTGTAAGACATGTCTCAGTTGCCTCCACTTCTGAGTCCGTCAATCTGCGCATCTTATCACGTGACTCGTGCATGACACCGCGGAGACTCACAGCATGTGGAGGCTCATGCTACTCTCCACGATCCACGCACAACTTACCACACGCCCCATTGAGAGCGAGAACCACTAATCACCACCACAAGGAGGTTACCCCATGTGACTCTACCCTCCCTAGCAACCGGGCCAATTTGGTTGCTTAGGAGACCTGGCTGGAGTCACTCAGCACACCATCGATTCGAACTCGCAACTCCAGGGGTGATAGTCAATGTCAATACTCGCTGAGGTACCCATTAAGTATACTCAGTTGGTATTCGCTTTTAGTTTGGTCGGTGTATGTGCACAATCACTGGATTCAGTGAAAGATATTCAGTTCTATTTTATGCATTATTAGAAAGTAAGCTATGCATCCACAAACGTAACTTTATAATCCACTTTGCTTTCTTTGTTATGTCTGTGAAATAGTGTGCATGTATTCTCTGTACAATCATTCATGATGCATTTTTAGATAACACCCCCCCACCCCATCCCCCAACAAAACAAACTGTGATTAGTCACTTTACATGTCATTCTGATGACTCTTCCTGTCTAAGTGGGTGGTTCTTGGCCAGAATAGGATGTCATACGGACCAGAACGTTTGCCGTTAAGTCAAAGGTCTGACTACATGGGACTAACTCATTCCCAGTGTCCATCCATTTATACCTTTCCCCACTCTTCCTCTCAGCACAATATTCTATTCATTTAACAATTTGCTGTAATCTACTTCTGTAATTCCTGTCTCGCTCCGGCGTCCCCTGATGAAGCCATAAAGATGGAAGACAACACATAAATGACTGCAGCCCACTCTCCTGCCCCGTGGGGATGAGTGGAGTGACAGAGCGCAAGGAGAGAAAAGAGATGGAAACAGAAAGAGCGATAAGGAAGTTCGACGAGACGATAAAGCATGCCGGTAATTCTATTTAGCAATGATTCGTAGAGCAGGCAAACAAACATAAACAGGTGTGTCCTCAACGGTTTCTGCAATTTTGAGCAGACACGTGGACCTGCAGGGTCAGTCATATGGCAAGCACATGTAGTCATCTTCACTGTTTTAATAGGAAACAGTCGGTCTCTCTGATATCATTATCAAGGCTGACATCTCAATCATAACTACCCCTTTCCATATTGTCCTTATTTAACTAAATAAGAAAACAGAATTATGCCAGAATTAATTAAAACGCTGAGGTCTCGCCTGGAAGTTTAATTGAAGTGTTTGAGATTTAATAAAAATGTAGAACCTCAATATTTTCTTGTCAGTTCTATGATCAGAACTCGTTTAATTAATGTCCTGAAGATATTGGCACAGTGGTCACGCACACACTGCAAATTGTTGGGAGTGACGACCACATTTAAAGTCACCATATCAAAATTGTGGCTTTTAGTCCATCTGTCATTCTTTGAGGTCGTCTACAAGCTAGTGTGCTCCTAAAAGTTGACAAAACACATTTTTAAGCCTAAAAACACATTGAAAATTCAATGTTCCTGGCAAATGGACCCAAAAAATGGTATAAAATGGGTGTATCCTACCATAGTGAAAACCATCGCATCTTAGCCTGATCTTCTAATGTGTATTTGATGATGGCGACATTTTTGCAAAATGATATTGTGCGGTTCATTAAACATCTCGCGGCAAATTCCGAGGTAAAATGTCCACTATGTGGCGCTAAAAGCAAGTCAAATTTTCACCCAAACAGTTCAGGCTTTTAAGATCAATGCTCCATTAATACATCCCTATCCCAAACCTTAAACCTAAACCTAACCGATAGTGTCATAAAAAGCAAATGTGAGATGATAAATGCAATTGCTGAAGCAACCACGTCATTTGTGGTGCTTTTATGACTCTTTCAGCTCACGTGTCGACTCGTTTGCACTTCAGGACGTTTGTTGAGCTAACGCATCAGTTGAGATGTCATAAAATAGCTTTGTGTGAGGAATGGGGTGAAAAGAACGTTTATAAACTGATAATCTGCCATTTTATATGTGATTTGTGTGAAAGGTCATTGTTGTCATATCGCCGCTAGTGTTCATTTCACTAGGAAACAGCCGTGATACACATAAAGAGCCACATAAATATAATTCAGCAAACATTTAGGTATATGGTCTGCACTTATATAGCGCCTTTTTAACCTTAGCGGTATTCAAAGCGCTTTACACCGCGTCTCATTCACACACACATTTACACACAGAGCTGCCATGCAAGGCGCTAGCCTGTCATTGGGAGCAACTTGGGGTTCAGTGTCTTGCCCAAGGACACTTTGGCATGTGGAGTCGTGTGGGCCAGGAATCGAACCACCAACCCTGTGATTAGTGGACAACCCGTTCTACCAACTGAGGCACTGCCACCCCCCTTATGGTCTTACAGCCCTATAGAGGTCCACCTGCAGATAATTCACTTGATTTACTAACTAAACCAGATTGGACCAGCTTTTGACCAGCTTAGGCCAGCTAGAAACCATGTAACACCATTAACCACTTTAATCTAATTTTAGCTGGATTTTACAGCAGGGACAGCAGCCCACTTGGACTCTGAATCTCATCTGCTCCACAAATGGAGACATTTCCAGGTTCTCATCCTAGATTCCCTGAACACACAAACTTACGCTCAGTTACACACACACACACACACACACACACTGTGATGTCTGTTCACAAGTTCCACCCTCAAACCCAGCCAGACTCCACTTGCCATAAACAAATTACTGAAGATAAATGAGCACCTGGTGCTCTCTCGTTCTCTGTATCTCTCTCTCTCTTTCTCTCTCTCTCTCCATTCATTGAATTAAAGTGCCCTGTAAAGCACGTTTCATTATGCACATCCAGTGCTGCTGGCTCCAGAAGGGGCTTCTATTCACGTCCTGCTAGCCCCGAGACAGTGTCGACTGGGTCAGAGCTCTAGTCTCCATAAAACACACCATAAAGTGGTTGTGTGCCCACCTGCATGTGCATGTAATTTAAGCATGTTTGAATGCATGTCACTTTGCTGTCTGTCTGTCTGTCTGTCTGTCTCACTTTCTTGATTTGCTTAGTGGCCGAGTGTCTGTCTTTCTCTCTGTGAATGATCTCACTGTGAATTTGGCGACAATAGGTCAAAAGTTCTGCTGCTGAAATCATTCTGTTCTTACTGAATTTTTAATCACTGCCCCCAGTGGCTGAAGCTGGAAGTGTTGTTGATCGTAAGGACACATGTGAGCTCCAGCTTCTGGTTCTCGCCTCCTCCTTTCCATTGAACAACGTTACACTGGTGCCGAAATCCGGGAAGGAGGAGGGATCTGCCGTAGTAGAGTTCTCGCCACTACCGTCCACCCCAACGGAGCAGCTGCGGCCATCTGCCGGGGGACGAGGAGCCCGGCCGCCTGGAAGCCTCCGACAGCGAGGGGAGAAGGGGCTCCTAACCGACCGCCAGGGGCGGAGTCCCCTACCAGCCGCTGAAACACTGTGGGGTCTGAGACTGCCGGCCGCGAGCGGGGAGGGGCTCGCTGCCGACCGCCTGGAGCGGGAGAACCACTGCCAGGGGCGGGGGAGACCCCTTCTGTTTCCCAAGAACGCGGCGGGGCGTTCCGTCCGCCAGGGGCTGGAGTACTGCCTCTGATCCGCCTGGAGAGGCACGGCTGTCGTCCGTTAGAGGGTGGAGGGAGGAATGTGGCTGGGCAGAGGGCGGGGCCGGTTCATGATTCTACACACCCGGTCCCTTTTCGGGTTAATCAAGCCTCCGAGAGGGATAAAGGCCGACTGCAGAGGATTGTGCAGAGAGAGAGAGCGTTTACGGACATGTCCGTCATGTGTGTGTTTGTGTCTTTTGTTTCAGTTTATAATTAAAATATAATTTATATTGTCAAACCAGTTCTCGCCTTCTTTCCATTGAACTGATTACAGCCATATTGAATAAAAATAGAATGGTATTTAGTGAGAGCTGTACTGTAATTGCGTTTGGTTATTCAACCAAAATGCTAATTTCAAAAGTCTATAACAAGATTTGACTGACCTTGAACATTTGTTAATTTTTTATTTTAACAAATAAAATAAATTCAGTTTTGACCGTTATTTTTTCCCTTTATAAAAGAGATATATTTGTGTTATGGTGCATCTTTTCATTAAAAAAAGAGAGAATCTTCACATATCGCATCATATTTACACTCAATGGCCGAACTTGTCTGTTCTGGAGAGCTCTACCACAAAACCAAACAATCTCTCTTTTTTTAAATGGCACCAAGATATTGCCTCACTTCTTGTTCTCTTGCTCCCCTTCACTCTATTTCTCTTGGAAGGGGCCGGCAGACACAGCATGACATTTTCTCCAGAACAAATGAAGGCTCTGTCTCCAGCACAGGGTTTGCTTTAACCCTGACATTTGGCAGTAATTGGCTAGCCATATGTCTGCATCCCCCCTTCATTTCGGAATGGGTCTCATGTCCGGACAATAACACAAACTCACACAAACAAGTACACACTTACAGCCTCTCAGACGAGCTTGTCAACTTCTCTCAAGGCATTTCTACTGCACAAGGTTCTTTGAGGAACTCCTAAATGGTTAGTTCGCCATCATTTACTCACCCGCCATGGAAAAACTAAAGTCATACAGGTCTGGAATGACATGAGGGTGAATCAATGATGAGCCTTAAGTCCCTTACTTCTCATAGTTTTCTCCTTAGACCAAAAAAGATCCCAGTAATCTTACATGTGCCTCCTCTAGAGTTTCAGACGAGAACTCCATTAAGTCTCCTAAGCTATAAAAAGACCAACGTCTGAGCAACGTTATTTTCCTCAGGGTGGCTAAATGTACTTGCCTGCTTAAACGCAATATAAAAAGACCACGGAAATCGTTTTCTCACAGCAGTGTGAATGAAAAGAGCTCATGAGATCTTCAGTGGTAGAGAGACGACTGTGAAGCTTGTAAAAGTAATCAATTTTGCGAGTCGGACCAGCCGCAAGACAAATTATAATAACACCCTGTGAATATCCAGAGTGCTTATAATGCATTAAGACGGTATGGGTGCTCATAAAAAGAGATGATTGTTGATGATCCTTAAACAGACGAGAGTTAATGACATGGGCATTAAGAGAACTCAATTTTTCTCTCTCTCTCTCTCTCTCTCTCTCTCTCTCTCTCTCTCTCTCTCTCTCTCTCTCTCTCTCTCTCTCTCTCTCTCTCTCTCTCTCTCGTTCACTCTCTCTCTCTCTCCGTGCCTCAGAGTGAGTGCTGATGCCACATTGAAAACAAGGCGGTTAGGGTGGTTACAAGTTCGAAACGACACTTTTGTGCGTGTTATTTTACATTTTTATTGTGCTGCAACAATTAATACCCAGATAAAAATCTGTCGATAATTGCTGATATTGTTTTCATCATTTACTCATTTCAAAATAAGAGTCCCCAGTGTGTTTCGGGCTCGTTTATACTTAAAAGTCCTGCATTATGTATTAATGGGATTTTGGATGAACGAAAAACAGCATCTGGGATTTTATTCATTTTGGACTCTTTGTCTTTGCCCGCCATAATAAATCAATTTGGAAAAACTATTGCCCGATTAATCGGTTTTCGGCCTTTCCCACCACCTTAGTTATTGGTACCAGCAAAATCCACTATCGGTCGACCTCTAATTTTAAGCCATTTTGAGAGCCAATACATTATTAATGACATATTTATCAATATCATCTATATAAAGGCTGAAAAATATTGAGATATCATTTTTGTAGTAGTATAAAGAGAAGTATATCCTAACCTAAACCCTAACCACATTGAGTCTCGTCAGGCACAAATAGGGGCACCTAGCGAACGGTGTATTGCCAGTGCACAGACAGAGAAAATGAGAAAGCTCTCACTGGCTCTTGTCCTTGGAGCTTACCGCTTTTGCCCCGGTCAGAGCGAGACAATGGCTCTAAACATGAAGCTCAGAATGATTAGTTCGTAACATGACCTTTCCAACACTTCAGACGAGCTCTTTGGGCGAGAGCGAGAGAAAGAGAGAGAGAAAGAAGGCTATCTGTGCGGCACGGCAGCTCAGCTGAGAGCTGTTTGGCTGTTATCTGGATCAGATAAGATTCCAGCGTATTCAGGATGGCATAGCCTGGGGAAAGAGACGTGGCTGGGGACAGACATGCAAACGCACATGCAAACACGGATGTCAAACTATTGTATTGTGTGTTTTAGCTGCGTCGTCTTGTGGTGGGAGAGATTTATCACCAGAGATATTGATCGCTTTGATGATATATGATCAATAAGCATTGATTGCACTCAAGCGGCTGGTGATTTGGCTGGACAAACTTGTAGTTATTTGTCCGACCAAGTTAAATACATTAAACTGACACTGAGACAGAGTAATTAAGACAGAAAGTCAGACTTTCTGAATCATGATGCCGTCAAGGAGAAAATGGCTTTGAATGCATGTGTCTAATTGTTCAGTGAGGTAATGAGGGTAATTTACATGTTGTTTTGAAGGATTCTAAAGTGATTTATGAGTGGTAATGAAATAAAGAGCGAGATGAGAAAGGTGCGGAAAAGATTGTAAAGAGGACGTGAAAACAAAGATGCTGAATGGAGCGGACAGGTGAGATGCTTCGAGTGGAAAAGGAGACAAAGGTAGAAATAAACGAGGCTCTTTGACAGTGGTTAACGGTCACAGGTGCAGCAGTTTAAACACGGGAACTGGGAATATTCCTGGATAGAGTGGTGCTTCACACATGATGGGAGACTCTCTCCTTCCTGTCCTCAGATTGGATGACAAGGTCACAATAGCGGACATGAATAAAACTGGTACTACCCTTAGTCAAGCCCAGTCTGACTCAAACAGAGTTGTTTTATTAATTTTACATGCTGGAATTTTGACCCGATTTCAGCACCAAACAGAATAGTTTTGTAAAGAAACAAAGTTTATATTTTGATGTTTTCTGAAGAAATTGTCAGTGGTACAGTACTTGCTCATTCAAAATAAATTGCCACAAATTTAGGGTGGTTATGCATATGTGGTTGCTAGGGTGTTGTTGGTGGTTGTCAGGTGATTGTTAAGTGGTTGCTAAGGTGTTATAGGTGGTTAGGCCAGGCCGTTACTATATATCAATGCTATATGGTATCTAGGGTTTTGTGGGTGGTTTTCAGGGCAGTGCTATGTGGTTACTAGGGTGTTCTGGGTGGTTGTCAGGGTGTTGATATAAAACATTGCAAAATGGTTGGAAGTGGGTTGTGTGTGGTTGCCATGGGATTGTTGTGTGTTTTTCAGGGTGTTGTGGGTGGTTGCCGGGGCATTGCTGTGTGGTTGCTAGGGTGCTGCAGGTGGTTGCCAGGGCATTGCTGTGTGGTTGCTTGGGTGTTATAGGTTGTTAGGCCAGGGTGTTGCTGTATATCATTGCTATATGGTTGCTAGGGTGCTGTGGGCTGTTTTCAGGGCATTGCTGTCTGGTTGCTAGGGTGTTCTCTGTGGTTGCCAGGGCATTGCTATAAAGCATTGCTATATGGTTGCTAGGGTGCTGTGAGTGGTTGCTAGGGAGTTGCTATGTGGTTGCTAGGTTGTTTCGGGTGTTGGTCAGGGCATTGCTGTGTGGTTGCTTTGTTGTTGTGGAGGGTTGCCATGGCATTGCTATATAGCATTGTTATATGGTTGCTACGGTGTTCTGGGTGGTTGCTAGGGTGTTGATATAAAGAATTGCTAAAAAAATGGTGTTGTGAGCCGTTGCCATGGCATTGCTGTGTTTTGTATGGTGTTGTTGTGTGGTTGCTAGGATGTTGCAGGTGGTTGCCAGGGCGTTACTGTGTGGTTTCTAAGGTGTTACAGGTGGTTAGGCCAGGGCATTGCTATATATTATTGCTACATGGTTGCTAGGATGCTGTGGGCGGTTGCTAGGGAGTTGCTGTGTGATAGATAGGGTATTGTGGGTGGTTTCAGGGCATTGCTGTATGGTTGCTAGGGTGTTGTGGGTGGTTTTTAGGGCATTTCTATATGGTTGCTCGGGTGTTATGGACGATTTTCAGGGCATCGCTGTGTGGTTGCTAGGGTGTTCTGGGTGGTTGCCAGGGCGTTTCTCTAAAGCATTGCTAGATGGTTGGAAAGGTGCTGTGAGCAGTTGCCATGGCATTGCTGGGTTTGGTAGGGTGTTGTGGGCAGTTTATTGAGCATTGCTGTGTGGTTTCTAGGATGATCAGGGTGGTAGCCAGGGTGTTGCTATAAAGCATTGCTATATGGTTGGAAGGGTGTTGTGAGCGGTTGCCATGGTATTGCTGTGTGTTTTGTAGGGTATTGTGGGTGGTTGCCGAGGCATTGCTGTGTGGTTGCTGGTGGTTGCCAGGGCATTGCTGTGTGGTTGCTGGTGGTTACCACGGCGTTGCTGTGTGTTTGAGTTTTGTGGGTGGTTGCCAGGTCATTGTTATGTGGTTGCTAAGGTGTTATAGGTGGTTGCCAGGGCTTTGCTGTGTGGTTACTAGGTAGTTCTGGGTGGTTGCCAGGGCATTGCTATAAAGCACTGCTAAATGGTTGGAAGGGTGTTGTGAGCAGTTGCCATGGCATTGCTGTGTGTTTGGTAGGCTGTTGTGGGTGGTTACCAGGGCATTGCTATATATAATTGCTCTATGGTTGCTTGGGTGTTGTGGGCAGTTGTCAGGGCATTGCTGTGTGGTTGCTAGGGTGTTGCCAGGGCATTGCTGTGTGGTGCTACGGTGTTGTGGGTTGTTACCCAGAGTACTGCAGTGTCAATCTGATAACTTAGAAAAGTACTTGCACACCTGTTCTCAACAAGCCACATGATTTAAGGTTTCATTCATATCCATAGCACAATTATGAAAGTAAACAGGGTCAATGTTGATTTCTTACTGACTTTGATTTTTAGAGTTGTGTTTGTTCAAATCCTTGACCATAAGAATGAAAAGTAATAGTTTTGCTTGGCTCAGCAAACACACCGTATGAAAATAACAAAGTACTGTAAGTTTCACAATTACTAGTTGCCTCCTTTAAACCCTTTCATCTTGGCCTCTCTCATTCCACCTTTCCTCTTATTAGATTTATCCTTTGCTTCTTAACTTGGTCCATATGTGTCACTTTAATCCCTAAAGTGCTTCATACATCTTTTCTTCCTTCCTTTCTCTCTCTAAGCAGTTTTACGGTGCCATAAGAGCTGTGTGAAAAGCTTTAGGTGTCAGCGATGCTGTAAATGGCATGTAACGTGACCTGAAGAATGAACTTCTGGAACAGAGAAACGTAAAAAAGGTTGATCTAACCTGATCTAATATTCTTATAGAATATTAGTCTCTATAATATTCTGATAACTAGATATGTATGGGGACTTTTTTCAATTTCATTTTATGGGATTTATTTATTTTCTTATCATTTTTATTAGTTTTTCGTTAATTTTATTGTCTGTGAGTTGTCTGCCAGATTGCTTTGACAAGTAATAGAACAACATTACGCAACATTGTCTCTACCTTTTGGAAGAGGTTTTGTGTTAAATATGTGCATATGATGCTTTTAAAGGTTGTCACATTTACATTTATGCATTTGCAGACGCTTTTATCCAAAGCGACTTACAGTGCACTTATTACAGGGACAATCCCCCCAGAGCAAACTGGAGTTAAGTGTCTTGCTCAAGGGCCCAACAGTGGCATCTTGGTGGTGCTGGGGCTTGAACCCCCAACCTTCTGGTCAGTAACCCTGAGCCTCAACCTCTGAGCCACCACTGCTCCAGGTAGGGAGCTTACTAGGATTTAGAGCTCACTCATTCTTCTACCACTAGTCCACTACCCCCCATTTCTGGAGAGGAAGTCCACGACAGTCATCTGTGCTCCTAGTCTGTGGACAGCCTTATACTTAAAAGGCTGAAGAGCCAGACGCCAATGGTTGATCCGTGCATTGGCATATTTCATACGATGGAGCCACTGGAGTGGGCCGTGGTCCGAACAGAGGGTGAAGGCCTGTCCCAGGAGGTAGTTCCAAAGGTTCAGGACCACCAATTTGATGGCCAGGCACTCCTTTTCAATGGTGATGTAAACGAGAGTTTCCTTCAAATGTACAGTACCAGGCGCTCCTACCCCAAGACCACCTGGGACAACACGGTTCCCAACCCCCTGTCCGACTTGTCACACTTTTTCATTCATAATCATTCACAATAACATAAACAGCCACTTGCTTTTTCTCTCTTCTTCTCTGGTGGGGAAGAGTGTGTGTGATTTTCTAGGCCCATGAGGATGTGAATGCGATTTACTGAGTACATCTCATTTTGGTAAAAAACAAAGGAGAGAGAAATCAGGAGAGTGTAACAGCGGTCTGTCACAAAGTGCAGCTTACACCTGCCCAAAAGCCTGTTGGCACAGCTCTGTCCACTGGACCAGATCTACTGCTCCCTTTTTAGTGAGCTCAGTCAGCGGGTTGGTGACGTCCAAATAATTGGTGACGGCACAATTCTGCGATAATAGCCAGGTCGTTGCTATATATCATTGCTATATGGTTGCTAGGGTGCTGTGGGCTGTTTTCAGGGCATTGCTGTCTGGTTGCTAGGGTGTTCTCTGTGGTTGCCTGGGCATTGCTATATTGCTATATGGCTGCTAGTGTGCTTGGGCAGTTGCCAGGGAGTTTCTGTGTGTTTGCAAGGATGTTGCAGGTGTTTGTCAGGGCATTGTTATAAAGCATTGCTATATGGTTGCTAGGGTGCTCTGAGCAGTTGCCAGGGAGTTGCTGTGTGGTTGCTAGGTTGTTGAGGGTGTTGGTCAGGGCATTGCTGTGTGGTTGCTTTGGTGTTGTGGGGGGTTGACATGGCATTGCTACATATCATTGCTATATGGTTGCTAGGGTGTTCTGGGTGGTTGCTAGGGTGTTGATATAAAGCATTGCTAAAAAAGGGTGTTGTGAGCAGTTGCCATGGCATTGATGTGTGTTTTGTAGGGTGTTGTTGTGTGGTTGCTAGGATGTTGCAGGTGGTTGCCAGGGCATTGCTGTGTGGTTTCTAAGGTGTTACAGGTGGTTAGGCCAGGGCATTGCTATATATACTTGCTACATGGTTGCTAGGGTGCTGTGGGCAGCTGCTAGGGAGTTGCTGTGTGGCAGATAGGGTATTGTGGGTGGTTTCAGGGCATTGCTGTATGGAAATATCTCACCTCCTTTTTGGTCTTAGGTCTCAGACAGGCAGCAATTGTTGCAGTTTTATCAATTGGGACCTGTCCATGGCCCAAGTGGACACCCAGATACCATACTTCCACCCGCCCAGTTGCGCACTTCTTTAGGGTTGGCCATGAGCCCCGTCCATCTCAACGATCAGGACAGCGGCATAGACAGGTTGGGTCTGAGGATCCTGTCCATGAGCCGCTGGAATGTAGCCGGGGCCCCGAACAAACCGAATGGAATGGTCACAAATTTGTGTAACAGAAACAGTGTCACAGAACACTGGTGTTAAGGGGACCTGCCAGTATCCCTTTGTCAAATCCAGTGTTGAATAAAAGCAAGCTGAGCACAACCAATCAAGCAGTTTGTCAATACGAGGCATTGGGTATCAAATTTAGACACCGCGTTAACTTTTCTGTAATCCAAACAGAACCGGACCGACCCGTCGCTCTTAGGGACCAGAACCACTGAGCTGGACCAGTCACTTTGTGATTCTTCTTTTACCCCCACATCGAGCATGGCATTTTATTCTCCCCAAACCACCTTTTTTGTGCTTGGGTAATCGTTAGGGACGAGTTTGTACCACTACCCCTCGGGTCATTTCGATATGATGCTCCATGAGATTTGAACGACCGGGAAGAGGCGAGAACAAGTCTGAGAATTTTCCTTGCAACCTGGCAACCTCCGTGACTTGGGATGGTGAGAGGTGGTCTCCACAAGTGACTGGGATATCTCGATCAGTGGCTTTTAATTTCACCTTGAACACACTTTTCAGTGTCTATCGCAAGCACACAAAACACACAACAACATAAACAGCCGCTTGCTTTTTCTCTGTTCCTATCTGGCGGGGAAGAGTGTTTGATTTTCTAGGCCCTTGAGGATGTGAATGTGATGTTCTGAGTATTTTATATATCCCAAAGCCAAGTGCAAAGGAAAGAGAGAAAAACATGGAGAATTGAGAGAGAGTTTTGTGATATTTTCTCCACCTCTCATCATAACATAAAATGAACACTAATAACTACAATGATCAATGAACTCACACACACACACACACACACACACACACACACAGCGTATAATTGCACTGCTAATATTATCTGTGTTAGAAGAAAGTTTTTGCTGCCTGCTCTTACACTGATACAGCTCACATATCAAATATTGGACCTGTTTGTGTGAGCGTGTATTTATCTCTTTGTTGGGGACCAAATGTCCCCATAAGGATAGTAAAACCCGACATTTTTGACCTTGTGGGGACATTTTGTCGGTCCCCATGAGGAAAACAGCTTATAAATCATACTAAATTATGTTTTTTTGAAAATGTAAAAATGCAGAAAGTTTTCTGTGAGGGTTAGGTTTAGGGGTAGGGTTAGGTTTAGGGGATAGAATATAAAGTTTGTACAGTATAAAAACCATTATGTCTATGGAAAGTCCCCATAAAACATGGAAACACAACATGTGTGTGTGTGTGTGTGTGTGTGTGTGTGTGTGTGTGTGTGTGTGTGTGTGTGTGTGTGTGTGTGTGTGTGTGTGTGTGTGTCATATTAGATGGGCTTTTGCAATCTCTTTCAGGCAAGGTTGTCATGGTTCCCTCATGTTTGTGGTCAAAGGTCATAGAGCATCACTTTGTCCTTCATCAAAGTAATGCACTCCTCCATCATCTGATCAATTACACAGAGCACGACCCCAAGGACAATTTTATTGCTCAAAGGTTGCTCTTTCATTGCTCAGACAACCTAGATACTTTGTCTTCTAAAATACTTTGGGAGAAATAAAAATAAACACAAATGATTCAATTGTTGACAAACAATAATAGTATAGATCTATAGAGTTAATGCAGATAGCATAGCTCGGATAGTCTTTAAATGTGTTGAAGGACTTTTAAAGTGTGTGTGTGTGTGTGTGTGTGTGTGTGCGTGTGTGGTTACGGTCTCAAGGGGACTATGAACCAGTCAGATAGGTCACTTAGTGCTGATCACTGTAGCGTATACATAAATTAAAAACATATTCGCTTAAATATTCATGAGGGTTTCCTGGTACATATGGATTCAGTCTTTAAATCTGTCTTTGGATATCCTCATCTCTCTTCCTCTATTATGAGGTATCCTAATACGACAGAAAAACAAAAACAATATCTTTAATATCTCAGATAGTTTCCCTATACTGCAAAGAGATTGAATTGAGAATAAATTGAAGGCTTTTGCTTAAAATCAGTGATTAACGCCATTCACAACCCATTTTACTTCTGTGACCAATTTCCAAGTCACATGACGTTCAACAACAGAAATATTGGTCAGGTTGTTTTCACGATATATGCATCATTAAAACAAGATAATGAAGACAAACTATGTTTTTATTTGAAATAACATGCACCAATGAAGCATGCACAATAAGACCAGGAATGCGGATTAAGAAAGTAAATAATCTAGTATCCTAAAGTCTGAGATTTTCATATATAAAACCAGATTATCTGAGCTATGCTATCTGCATTAACATTATAGCTCTATACTCTTACTGTATGTGAACAATTGACTTATTTGTGTTTATTTTTTTCTCCAAAGATATTTTAAAAGAAACATCTGAGACAAAGTTCATGGGAACACAACTATGTTGTCTGAGCAATGAACGAGCAACCTCTGAGCAATAAAATTGTCCTTGGGGTCGTGCTGTCTATAAATGATCAGATGATGGAGAAGTGCATTACTCTGAAGGACAAAGTGATGCTTTCTGAACTTTGACCTCACGGATGAGGGATTTATAATATTCCTGACCTGACAGAGATAGCAAAGGCCATCTTAAATCATACACACTGAAAAAAACAATTCTTCTTACACAGATAATATTAGCAGTGCAATTATATGCTGTGTGTGTGTGTGTGTGTGTGTGTGTGTGTGTGTGTGTGTGTGTGTCATTGGTCATAGCGCTCTTATTTCTCCATGTTTTTCTCTCTTTCCTTTTCTGTTTCGCCCTCTATAAATACCAAAGCACAGTACACACTCAGTGCATCACTTTCAGATCCTCAAGGGCCTAGACTGAAACTAAAAGAGTGCGGTAAGGGACCGTCTGAAATGTCCACACGTTGCGCTAAAATGGGCTAATACTATGGAGGGTGCGGTAAGGGACCGTCTGAAATGTCCACACGTTGAGCTAAAATGGGCTAATACTATGGAGGGTGCGGTAAGGAACCGTCTGAAATGTCCACACATTGCGCTAAAATGGGCTAATACTATGGAGGGTGCGGTAAGGAACTGTCTGAAATGTCCACACATTGCGCTAAAATGGGCTAATACTATGGAGGATGTGGTAAGGGACCGTCTGAATAGTCCACACATTGTGCTAAAATGGACTAATACTATGGAGGGTGTGGTAAGGGACCATCTGAAAAGTCTACACATTGCGCTAAAATGGGCTAATACTATGGAGGGTGCGGTAAGGGACCGTCTGAAATGTCCACACATTGCGCTAAAATGGGCTAATACTATGGAGGGTGTGGTAAGGGACCATCTGAAAAGTCCACACATTGTGCTAAAATGGGCTAATACTATGGAGGGTGTGGTAAGGGACCATCTGAATAGTCCACACATTGTGCTAAAATGGGCTAATACTATGGAGGGTGTGGTAAGGGACCGTCTGAATAGTCCACACATTGTGCTAAAATGGGCTAATACTATGGAGGGTGTGGTAATGGACCGTCTGAAAAGTCCACACATTGTGCTAAAATGGGCTAATACTATGGAGGGTGTGGTAAGGGACCGTCTGAATAGTCCACACATTGTGCTAAAATGGGCTAATACTATGGAGGGTGTGGTAAGGGACTGTTTGAAAAGTCCACACATTGTGCTAAAATGGGCTAATACTATGGAGGGTGTGGTAAGGGACCATCTGAAAAGTCCACACATTGCGCTAAAATGGGCTAATAATATGGAGGGTGTGGTAAGGGACCATCTGAAAAGTCCACACATTGCACTAAAATGGGCTAATACTATGGAGGGTGCGGTAAGGGACCGTCTGAAAAGTCCACACATTGTGCTAAAATGGGCTAATACTATGGAGGGTGTGGTAAGGGACCGTCTGAAAAGTCCACACATTGCTTTAAAATGTGCTAATACTATGGAGGGTGTGGTAAGGGACCATCTGAAAAGTCCACACATTGCACTAAAATGGGCTAATACTATGGAGGTTGTGGTAAGGGACCATCTGAAAAGTCCACACATTGTGCTAAAATGGGCTAATACTATGGAGGGTGTGGTAAGGGACCGTCTGAATAGTCCACACATTGTGCTAAAATGGGCTAATACTATGGAGGGTGTGGTAAGGGACCGTCTGAATAGTCCACACATTGTGCTAAAATGGGCTAATACTATGGAGGGTGTGGTAAGGGACCGTCTGAATAGTCCACACATTGTGCTAAAATGGGCTAATACTATGGAGGGTGTGGTAAGGGACCGTCTGAAAAGTCCACACATTGCGTTAAAATGTGCTAATAATATGGAGGGTGTGGTAAGGGACCATCTGAAAAGTCCACACATTGCGCTAAAATGGGCTAATACTACGGAGGGTGTGGTAAGGGACCATCTGAAAAGTCCACACATTGCGCTAAAATGGGCTAATACTACGGAGGGTCAAGTCAAGTCAAGTCAAGTTTATTTGTATAGCGCCTTTCACAACACACATCATTTCAAAGCAGCTTTACAGAATATCAGCATTAACAGACGATAAAACTGTAATGTCTATAAAGTCGATTAATCATCATTGTGTAATTTAGATAAAATAAGATTTTTAATAGTGTTTAAAAATAATTAAATGATAATTGTATTAATAACCCCAGTGAGCAAGCTGTAGGCGACTGTGGCAAGGAACACAAAACTCCATAAGATGTCGATTAATGGAGAAAAATAACCTTGGGAGAAACCAGACTCACTGTGGGGGCCAGTTCCCCTCTGGCTAACATCATGAATGTCATGTAAATATTACTTATGTATAGTTAAAATCATGGTTTAAAATTATTAAACTAAGTGTTAAGGGTCAGTGATTAAGCATCGATTGTGTTTGAACTGTAAGATTAATGACCAAAGTCTTTGAAGTCCATCTTGATTAATTGCAGAAGTTAGTCTAAGCATTTCATTTCAAGATCGTAGTCCATAAATAGACCGAGGTGATGCAGGTTGGAGTTGGCATCATTTCATCCTCTGAAGTCCGTCATAATAGATTGAAGTTATGTTTGGCTGGCACCGGCTGCATTTAGTCATCATCATTCTGCGACATGTAGCAGTGGAGTCCAACATGAAGCAGGAGTGGGGCTGGATCCAGCCGGTTCTGGTGACCTCTGGAGGGTGCGGTAAGGGACCGTCTGAAGGGTGCTGTAAGGGACCGTCTGAAAAGTCCACACATTGCGCTAAAATGGGCTAATATTATGGAGGGTGTGGTAAGGGACTGTCTGAAAAGTCCACACATTGCTAAAATGGGCTAATCCTCCACATCCTCCAGTTTTAGCAATAAATGTGCTGAGTTAATATGCATTATTAATAAAAACTTGATCCTTTCTTATACAACTTCAAAAGTGGCAACCCTATTGGAAACCCTACAAAACTCCTTGAGAAGCTGAAATCGCTTAAGGCACCTTTGAATATGATTCGAATCTGAATCGAATTTTAATTGAATCAAGTGGCGTGTGCTCTCAGAACACAAAACTCCCAATGCGGCGTGTCATTCCCTGTTATGTCTGGTGTGTGTGTTTGTATGTCAAACATGGATGAGAGGAGATTGAGAACAGAACTGCCCAACTGGTGCAGGATCAAGAGACGGAACAAACAGTGGCATGCAAATGATTGTGTGTGTGTGTGTGTGTGTGTGTGTGTGTGTGTGTCTGGTTGGCCCATATTGTGCCTGCTCTGCTGGTTTTCCCTAACTGTGTTCACATCTGTGTGTGTTCATTATGCCACACTTTAAATTATTGGGTAGATAGCAGCAGTGTGTGCAAACAGTACATAAACAAACTCTTTCGCCAACTGTTCAGAATATCAAATTCTGTTTATATGTTCTTATGTATCTGTGATTATGTGCTCATACTCACAGTTTTACTCTACCATGCCAGCATTTAAAGTGTCAACTGTCCATCAATCATTTCACAACTGTTTTTGCCTCTACTTTTAATTCCACCAGGGGGCAACATGATACAGAGTGTATAGAGTTACTAATGGATTTATATCATCAGTAAACCATCTATAGCATCTTAATGGGATCAAATACAATCTTGCAGAGAATCAAATAAGATCCTGCAGGATAGAAAGAAATTCTGGGGGGAAAATATTGAACAGTAAAATAAAAATGTTTTTCTTTTTCAAGGGAAATTTATTTTATTTTATTTTTCACAATTTTGGAATATCAATACATATTCTCAGGATTACGCCACATGACCTGAACAAAAAAAATACATCTATTTTTTTTTTTTTTTTAAACAGTCTTTTTTTGTTTTGTGTAAATTGCAATAACTTAATACCTTAACAGATCTAGACAAAATGAGTGAGTAAATAAATAAATGAGTGTAACTCCACTGACCCAAATGCAGTCACATTGTTCAGACTCCAGGGCTTAATGGTTATTTTGGACCAGATTCCTTTTATTTGCAAGATATCCTTCTAAATCTGATCACTAACTCTTTACTGAAGGCTATTTTGTACTCAATTTTGGCCTGGACGCCCTTGAAAAACGTGTTATCGTTAATAACTCGCCATTTGACGGATGGCTTGTGTTAATGGGCAGGAATAATTGACTAAGTAAATAAATAAATATGTTAAAAAATGAATAAGCAAACCACATTCTTTCAGCAGGGGTGATGGAAATCATTATCACTTATTAACTGCGAAACATATTTCAAGCATCAAGACTCATTATTGTGTCTGCAGATATATAAATAGACTCCTGTGTAAGCAATTATCCAGCAGACTGCAGGTATGTGGGCCCGTGAGTGAGCCGACGGCGTTCAGGTGGGGGAAACGAAAGACGAGACTACTTAACTCAAAATCGTATAGATGACAGGCTCGTTGGAACTGGGCAAACTCGAGCCAGACTGTTTGTCCATGGCAGTTCTTGAAAGAAATTACATTGAGGTCAGCCATTGCAAAAAAAAAACACAAAATCAAACTATAACAAGCTACCCAGAGGGGAAATTGAGAGCGACGGCTAGTTGACAGCAGTCAGTAAACAAACATGATGGAATTCGGAATGTTGGTTGTGTTCCATCTTCCACCTTCTGCTCATTATGCATCCAAATGCTCTGAATATTCATTGAGCTTATGAATATTTAACAATCCCTTAGATTTATTCTTATTGATAACCATTTAACAGGTGATCGCTGGGACGAATACAAATGACAATGAGAAATTCATCTGTCAGGTTGTTTAAAAAGCATAATGCCTTTCTTTTCTTTTGATCCCTCTCTCTCTCTCTCTGGCTGTTTATATGGTTGATGGGATGGAAAGACTAGATAGATACATAGATAGAAGGAAAGAAAGACAGAAAGAAAGAAAGATAGATAGATAGATAGATAGATAGATAGATAGATAGATAGATAGATAGATAGATAGATAGACAGACAGATAGATAGATAGATAGATAGATAGATAGATAGATAGACAGAAAGATAGATAGATAGATAGATAGATAGATAGATAGATAGATAGATAGACAGACAGACAGAACGACAGATAGATAGATAGATAGATAGATAGATAGATAGATAGATAGATAGACAGACAGACAGACAGAACGACAGATAGATAGATAGATAGATAGATAGATAGATAGATAGATAGATAGATAGACAGACAGACAGACAGAACGACAGATAGATAGATAGATAGATAGATAGATAGATAGATAGATAGATAGAACGATAGATAGATAAACAGACAGACAGAACGATAGATAGATAGATAGATAGATAGATAGATAGATAGATAGATAGATAGATAGATAGATAGATAGATAGATAGATAGATAGATAGACAGAACGATAGATAGATAGATAGATAGATAGATAGATAGATAGATAGATAGATAGATAGATAGATAGATAGATAGACAAAAGCGACAGATAGATAGATAGATAGATAGATAGATAGACAGACAGACAGACAGACAGACAGACAGACAGACAGACAGAACGATAGATAGATAGATAGATAGATAGATAGATAGACAGACAGAACAGACAGACAGACAGACAGATAGATAGATAGATAGATAGATAGATAGATAGATAGATAGATAGACAGACAGACAGACAGATAGATAGATAGATAGATAGATAGATAGATAGATAGATAGATAGATAGACAGACAGACAGACAGACAGACTAGATAGATAGATAGATAGATAGATAGATAGATAGATAGATAGACAGACAGACAGACAGACAGATAGACAGATAGATAGATAGATAGATAGATAGATAGATAGATAGATAGACAGACATAGATAGATAGATAGATAGATAGATAGATAGATAGATAGATAGATAGATAGATAGATAGACAGACAGAACGACAAATAGATAGATAGATAGATAGATAGATAGATAGATAGATAGATAGATAGATAGATAGATAGATAGATAGATAGATAGATAGATAGATAGAGTGCATTGATGGAGAAAGAGGAATGAAGGGATGAACAGACTTTGAAGTGATGGCACTCGTTCAGCACAATCTGTCCATCTCAACACATTTCCAGATTTAAAGAACACACAAACACACACACACACATACAAATACACACACAAATACACACATATCACTTCTAACAACCTTGTTTAAACACACACATCAAATTTATGAATTTCCAGGATGAAATTGCTGCATCATTTGTTATGCTACATTAGAATATCTATTGCATGCTTTTTTCTGTGTATTTGTTTTGATTTTTCTGTATTTTCTATTTTTGTTCATATTATTTTGTTAAGGGGATCCTATTTTTTTTCCTGTTTATTAGTTTCAGCTACAGACCTCCGGAGATAAATTTCAACCACTGAAAAGATACAATATATATAGTATTAAACTCTTGTATAGCATATATGAAGCATTATAAACACACACACGTACAGTATATAACTCTGCTCATACACACTGTCAGCTGACTTTAAGACAGCTCGTTCTCTGTCTTTGAGAAAACACACACACACACAGTCCCTCTTTCCACTTAGCACAAAAACTATTAAACATGAATAGTGAGACACACACACACACACACACACACACACACACACACACACACACTCTCTTTTCCGGGCTCTCTGGAGAGAAAAGTGATTAAAAGATATTTCCCTGTTTTTCCTTTCACAGTTCCTCAAAAGCACAGCGCAACACATGATAGGCTTTGGCACATGTTACCTACACACACACATATGTGTGGCAGAGTGCGCAGTGCTTTTATGATGTCATACATCATTATCTCATTTTTGTCGCTGTCCTGTTTGCTTGATCTTTTTTTTTTTTTTAAACACCTCCTGGTTTTGTATTTTTACAGCTTATTAATATGCTTCTGACTTTTTCCTATGAATTCCAGTTTAATTTGATTCAAACATTTTCAAGGTTAGTTAATTCAAAAATGAAAATTGTGCCATCATTTAGGCTACTCATGGACAGAATATGACGCACAAGCCACATGGACTACATTTAAGATACTTTGGGTCATTTTTATGCGTCACAGTAAAGTAACTCACTTTCATCTGTCACTATTGAAAATATGGACCAGAATATTCATTCAAATCTGCTTTTGTGTTCCGCATATGAAAGTCATACAGGTTTGGAACGAAATGAGGGTGAGTAAATGATATCAGAATTTATATTTTGTGGGTGAACTATCCCATTAAACAGAACAGTTGCAGAGGAATGGCGAGTGATAAGATATGGTTGCATAAACCTGCATTGTGCATTAATGCACATGCTCCATGCATTCACACATACACATACAGGCTCATATATGGATGGTTTTTGCTCTATGAGGAAAGCATTTTCTCTCTACTGTCATCATCAGTAAAGCTGCTCTCACCTCTCAGTTTACAACCCTCACAATTCTCTCTCTCTCTCTCTCTCCCGCTGCTGCTGCTCTTGCGCTTTCGTCATTCTCAGATACACATACATCAGCTCTCCTCTACATGACCTTGACTAAAGTATCACTCCAGGGGTCTCTCTCTCTCCGCTCACACAACCTCTAAATTGTCTGAGAGTCTAAAGATATCCCGAAGAGAAAAGGAGAGAAGAGAAGAAACTAAACAAGAAGATAAAGAAAAGTGAAAAGAAGAGAAAAGAGACTAGAGGAGAGAAGAAAAGAGAAGACGAAAAAGACAAAAAGAGAAACAAAAAGAAGATAAGAAAAAATAAGAATAGATGATAAGAGAAGGGAAGAGGAGAGAAGAATAGACGAGACCAGAAGAAATGTGAGGAGAAGAGAAGAGAGATGAGAAGAGAAATGAAGAAGAGGAGAGGAAAAGTCAAGAGAAAAGAGGTGGGAAGAAGAGATGAGAGAAGAGAAAAGAAAAGAAGTGATGAGAGGAGAATAAAAGAGAAAAGAAGAGAAAAGAGATGAGAAGTGAAGCAAAGAAAAGAGAAGAAGAGACGAGATGAGAAAAGAGATGAGAAGAGGAGAGAAAAGAAAAGAAGAGAAGAGAAGTGGAGAGAAATGAGACAAGAAGAAGAGATGAGAGAAGAGAAAAAAGATGAGATGGGAAGAGGAGAGAAGAGAACAGAAAAAAAGAGACAAGAAGAAGAGATGAGAGAAGAGAAAAGAAGTGAGGAGAGGAGAAGAGAAGAGAAAAGAATAGAGGAGAAGAGAAGAGAAAAGAAGTGAGGAGAGGAGAAGAGAAGAGAAAAGAAGAGAGGAGAAGAGAAGAGAAAAGAGACAAGAAGAAGAGATGAGAGAAGAGAAAAGAAGAGAGGAGAAGAGAAGAAAAGAGAAAAGAAGAGAGGAGAGGAGAAGAGAAGAGAAAAGAAGAGAGGAGAAGAGAAGAGAAAAGAGACAAGAAGAAGAGATGAGAGAAGAGAAAAGAAGAGAGGAGAAGAGAAGAAAAGAGAAAAGAAGAGAGGAGAGGAGAAGAGAAGAGAAAAGAAGAGAGGAGAAGAGAAGAGAAGAGAGACAAGAAGAAGAGATGAGAGAAGAGAAAAGAAGAGAGGAGAAGAGAAGAAAAGAGAAAAGAAGAGAGGAGAGGAGAGGAGAAGAGAAAAGAAGAGAGGAGAGGAGAAGAGAAGAGAAAAGAAGAGAGGAGAAGAGAAGAGAAAAGAGACAAGATGAAGAGATGAGAGAAGAGAAAAGAAGAGAGGAGAAGAGAAGAAAAGAGAAAAGAAGAGAGGAGAAGAAGAGACGAGAAGCGAAGAAAAGAGAAGAGACGAGATGAGGAGAGAAGGCAAAGGAAGAGAAGAGAGACGAGAAGAGAAAGGAAAGGAAAGGAAGAGGAGAGTTTTTTAGACTTGAAGTTCTTTATTTATACGATAAAACATTAAGAAAAAGGGGGAAAAACATACCTTTACAATCAATTAATAGATTCCAAAAAACAACAACTAGTATAATACACTTCATTTACAAAGGTTTTCAAAACATGTTTAAGCATATTCTAAAGTTGCTCTTTTCTTAACAAGACATTTAACCATTAAGACAGGGTCTATTCCCCCTTCCCTTCCTTCCACTCTGTTTTTTCAAGTACAGCGAATTTCCAATTTAGTCATACCATATAGAACATTTAAAACAACCACCTTCTGGTTTTTTTTCAGACTGAATACTTTGAACCATGAAAAAAACAAATTGAGACTAAAATGACCCATTAGCTTCAAACTCCAGCATTTTACCAACTCCAAAATATTTCTTAGATGAGAACATTGCATGAATACATGAAAAATAGTCTCAATCCCTCCCCTACCAAAGGATCAAGCCGTGCTATGTGTCTGTTTGTAGCTAATATCCCATGTACAATCCTCCACTGGAGATCTTCTAATCATCTCTCAATGGGCCTTTTGTACAGGGACCACCAGCTTCCTTTCGAGGATGAACCTGACCCCAACACTAAAGTCCATTTGCTTTCTTTCAAATCCTTAAGACATTGATCATTTACATTTTTTACACATATTTTGTAAAGGACCTTCTTGGTTAAAGCACTGGAAACAAACATCTCTGGAATATTCCTTGACAGCAAATTCCCAGAAACTTCCTCCCAATCCTCTTATGCTGGGTTTAACTGACTCCATGCTGGGTTTAACAACAGT
This sequence comes from Xyrauchen texanus, assembly GCF_025860055.1. Lineage (NCBI taxonomy): Eukaryota > Metazoa > Chordata > Actinopteri > Cypriniformes > Catostomidae > Xyrauchen > Xyrauchen texanus. Next base: position 24,597,045 of record NC_068321.1, on the reverse strand, counting down.
AGTATTTAGGAAGTCTCTCACTGATACTGGAAGTGCAGCAGGGACGGACTAGCCATGGGGAGAACCAGGACTTTTCGCGAAGGGCCGGCCGCATAACGGGGCCGAATGGGTTGCGATAAGCTGAAATGGGCCAACGCGTTATGCAGAACGGGCCACAAACCGGTGCCGCAATATGCCGAAGGGGTGGCGATATGCAGAAAAGGACAGCGACAACACCCACCCCACAACCACCCCCAACTCCCCCCCTCAACAACCTTTGGGCCAGTTTCTATGTAAAATCCCGGACCAATTTCCCTTCCCAGTCCGCCCCTGGAGTGCAGCCTTTAAGTCTTCTAGCAATCGTAGAGCAATACGCACAGACCTGAAGCCCACTCTCTCCGCCAATTCTTTTGCTTCTAGCCATCTACATCCTCTTCTAAGATCACGTATTCTAGATACTCCAGCAGAAACCAGAGTAGATCTGATGGTGCCACAGCATATAATCTCAGTGGGAAAAGATCAAAATAAGGGTTCTTCAAAATTCCACATATCAGGATTATCCCACTCTCTAAAGAGAAAAAAGTTTGCCATATTTATACAATTACAATGTAGAATGGTGTAAGACCTCCCAGTGACGTTTACAATTGTCTATCTAGGCCCATTCTTCCAGCCTTGCACAGAAGAGCACATGCAACATCAATCCAGACATGATGTCGATGATAAAGAGGGTGCTGAGCAGCCAGTAAACGATAAGATGTCCATCTAGATCTTATATCAATGAGTCCTTGTCCACCTTCCTGCACAGGCAAATAGAGGAAAGCCGGCCTTAGCCAGTGCTGTCCTGACCAAAAACAATTCACTTGTGTCCTTTGAATTTCTCCAATCAATTTTATTGGTGGATCAAGAACCATAAATCAGTGCCAGAGATTTGAAGCAATTAAAATGTTATTAATCAGTGCTCTTCCCCAGTATGACAACTGGGGTAACAATCATTTCCATCTAGACAACATAGTACGGACTGTCTCCACTAACCCCTCCAAATGTTTCTTTTTAAAATCATCTCAACCAAGATATATCCCCAATTACTGTATCTAAAGCCTATTCTGTTCCACTGAACATTCAAAGGAAGTTTAGGCAAAGAGATAGTACCATTTTTCATCTTAGATCCATACCATAATGCTTCTGTTTTTCCCCAGTTAAGTTTGGCTAAAAATACACATACACCTCTAGGTGTTTTACATCTTCTGTATGTTTAATTATTACAGTAACATCATCAGCATAAGCAGAAAGTACAATAGATACTGTTCTTAAACTTCCAGCTATAAATATACACTTTAGTTTTTTCTGCAGCAAAACAAAATAATGGTTCAATTGCCAAACTATAAAATTGTCCTGACATTGGGCAGCCTTGCCTAATTCCTTTTCCCATTTTCACTGGAACACACAACCCACCTCCCAATTTAATCAAACATGAAGCACCTTGATACAACATTTTTATCCATGACAAAAACATTTTTCCAAAACCAAAACACTGAAGAACATGACACAGATATCACGATCAAAAGCTCTCTCTTGATCTAGAGAAACAAGGCCAAAATCAACATTGTAAATATCTGAATAGTTTAAAATATCCCTTATTAAAAAAAGTTGCCATAAATAGATCTTTTAGGTATACAGTAAGATTGGTCTTCAAATATTAAATCCTCTAAAAAAGAATTAAGCCTATAAGCAATGCACTTAGAGAGTATCTTATAGTCAGTGGTAAGAAGAGCCACAGGCCTCCAGTTCTTAAGCATACATTAATTTCCTTTTTAATAAAAGAAAGAACAGCTCGCTGCCAGCTTTTAGGGAGTATCTTCAATTTATAACTTTCTTTTAAACACTGAAAAAACTTGTCCAATTACTCCCCAAATATCTTTGTAAAACTTTGTAAAAATTTTGTAAGACCATCAATGCCTGGTGCTCTTCCTAAGCAAAGCCGATTTACAGCTTCTGTCACTTCTTCAAGCGAAAGATCGGATTCTAAAGATTGATCATCTCACATGTCCAGCACCTGGCAGGTCAACAAAATGTTCATTATCATTTGAAAGACAAGACCCAGTGTCCTCTTTTGCAAATCGATTAGAATAAGTCTTCTCATCTCTTGAGGGTCTGAGGTAATTGTCCCATCAAATGTATGAAAACAATGCATAAAATTAGGATAAGTACATTTCTTTTCCAAATTAAAGAAAAATGTTGTGGGAGCATCCGTATCTTGCACAGACTACTTTAACCTTTTCTTGTAACATTTCTCTTAATTCTTGTTTTTTAGTCATACATTTTTCTTTAAACAGATAAAGTATTCTTAAATTCAAGAGAAGAGAAGAGAGACAAGAAGAGAAGAGATGAGAAGAGACTAGAGAAGAACAGAAGAATAGACAAGAAAAGGAAAGAGAAGAGAAGAGGAAGGAAGAGAAGTGAGGAGAAGATAAATGAAAAGAGACGAGAACAGACGAGAAGAGAAGAAAAGAGAACAGAACAACTGGCTTGCATCCTTCATTGAAAGACAAGTAAGTCTGGAGCAATTCCAACTCCACTCTTCTCAAGTGCTGCTGTCCCACTTTTAGACTGAATTAATACACTCACTCTCACCAAATGGAGCATTTCAGCTAAAAAGATGCTTTTAGACTTGGAACAAGATCAACATGGTCATCTCAATAACTCACAGGCAGAAGTATATCATAACAAAATTAAGAGGACCAGAGAAATCATTCATTCTTTCATGCACTCATGCATTTGTTATTTTGTTTGTCAGGATCATTTTTCATCCCTATTTATGATGCAGGCTCTCTTTGTTATTTCGTCTGAGTATGACCTAAAATAATCTCATTCGATGCCACCGATCTGAACCCAAGGCTATCTGAGATGTCCACACAAGCTCTATTTCAGGTGCCATCACACAATGGCTGTAATTAGCTCCTGTAGTACTACAGTGTGTGTGGATCAGATTTTGCCTCCATAGTGGGGATCAAGTGTCCCCACCAGAAGAGTAAAACCTGAAATCACAAAACCTGAATTTGAACAGCCAACCCCACAAAGAAAACGGCCTAATAAACGTAGAAAATAATGTTTTCAATAACCAGCGACCCTACATTGACAAGCGACTATAGAAGATGGATGGATTGATGTTTTCAATCAAATCTAAAAAATGATTTGCATGTGGGTTGGCTCAGTATAAAAACAATAGAATCAAATCAAATGAAAAGTCCCCACCATGACAGAAAAACTAGGTTGAAAAAATCCAAACACATTACGGTTTATAAACAAAAATATGTTCACCATTGTGCTAGGATGTGTTTATGTTAATGAAAGCTGAGTATCTCCAACACACACAAATACACTGACCTCTCTCGCTCATGCCCAGACATTTCCCTCAGTCATCCATTTAAATTACTTCCATCCAAACAGACTCCAGCATTAGTGTGGACTCACAGGAGTCATTCTGTCTCAATAATACCACACACAAGCTGGACACACCCAGAGTTCACCCCAGGACAGTAAGATGGACCGACACTGGCTATAAGACTCAGATTAATTACAACATTGTTTTTTTTAAAGCCATGAAACATTCAGAACACACCGGTGTGATGCAAATTTCCCTTTTTGCTCAATGATCCAGCTTCTTTTTTATTGAATTAATTGTAGATTTTAAGGGTTGGGTGGTATGATAAACAAAACATTAAATCATGGTATGAATGTCAATGATAAGATGCTATTTTTTTGTCTGGATATATTAAGTAATTCAAAAATACATAACAAAATGCCATTCAGGGGGCCTGGGTAGCTCAGCGAGTATTGATGCTGACTACCACCCCTGGAGTCGCGAGTTGAAATCCAGGGTGTGCATTTAAAAACTGCTGGACTCCAGAAGTTCAAGAAACATTCTAAATGTCCTTCGGAACAGTTCCGTACACTTTAGTGACAGTGTTGTTGCCATGACAACTGGCAACTGAAGTGAAACTTGGAATTCCGAAAGGTAACATGCTCAGTCTTAAGGCCGCACTGTTCTCTCTGTTCTCTCATTTGTGCTGAGTCTCTGTGACAATAATTGAATTTTACTGCTGAAGAATGCGCCTTGAGAGCCATGAAAATTAACAACAGGGCTTTCATTCAACTTCATTCAAGGTCATGTCCGCTCTCCCATTTGCCAATAAAATCAATCGGTTACGAAAAATGTGAATGGGCTACGAGGACGCGTCTGACAACAGCGATCATTTAGAAAGAGTCACGCGTATCTAGTTTGAACGTGGAGCCTCGACGTTGATACATGCAGGCATCTTCATTAGCTGACAATTTTGGCATCTAATATTCATTATGATGAAGAGGCTTGAATTCAGAATCAATTTCCTGTTTCTTATTAGAGCAGGGTAGGATCCAACAGAGCTTAAAATCAATGCTCTTCCCTCTCACTTATCCTCTGTATAATAGCTTGGTACTGGTTTCCAATTACTCTCCCATTCCATCTGAGCTCAGATCCAGTGAGAAATATTCTAAGGAATGACAGGTCAGCGTACGGACTCTCAAAGGGATCTGTGGCTTTCAAAGCTGGAAGTATATCCAAGGACATACAATGGCTCTGTAGTTCTCTGGTTGGTGTTAAGACATATTTTTGGGGTATCTAGTGTATTAGTGGTTTCAGTTGTGAATGACTCAAGTGAATGAATCATTCTTATGACTTGTAAGTTTCCTAACACCGTATAAGTACTTTATTGAAACGTACAATTAATTTAGTCTTTGTTGCCCTTTTTACTATATCCTGATAAAATTCAAGCTCAGCATTTGACAAAATTGAGCAAAAATTCATAGATCTGTTGTCATTTCTGGAGAAAACAGTTAACCGTGTGCTAATTTTGGCAATTTTGGCAATTTTGGCAGTGGTGGCTCAGCGGTTGAGGCTCTGTGTTACTGACCAGAAGGTCGGGGGTTCAAGCCCCAGCACCGCCAAGATGCCACTGTTGGGCCATTGAGCAAGGCCCTTGACCCTATCTGCTCCAGGGGTGCCGTATCATGGCTGAACCTGCACTCTGACCCCAGCTTATTTGGGATATGTGAAAACAAATACATTTCACTGTATATATGACCAAAGTAAAGGCTTCTATTCTATATCTCTATATAAAATATCTCTATATATAAAAATTATATTACGTTGTTTATTACACGTATTGCAGCAGTTCCAAGGTGAAATGTCCACTGTGTAGTAGTGGCTCACTGATATATCGCAGAGGCTAATAAGTTGGATGATATTATGACTTTTTTAATTATCGGCATGGGACGATATATTTTCCTGTTTGGCCGATTTGTTTCTTGAGGGCGCCGAAAATCACCTGCTTGCATGTGAAGCGGCTGAGACAAGTAATCGACCAGTAATAGTTCATTTTGTTGTTACGTGCCATCATGTTACTACAATAATAGACAAGTGTGCAACGGTCTTATTTAAACGGTCCACATATCAGAGCCGCGGCAGACGCGTTTGAGCTCATAATATTAAAGTGCTCGCCTGTTTCATTCTCCCGCTCTCTCCTCAACAGTTCCCTGTAACTTTTAACGGTCTTGTCTAATGATAATAAGGCAAATATCAATAAAACTAATATCATCTACCTTCTGCAAATATGCTCATATCTCATTTAAACAGATGTAATTCATGAACCTAACGGAAACACAGCGTTTTCATCCCATTGAGCACTGTTAGGGGGTTAAAGGAAAGGAGGAGGCGAGAAACGACTTGACGATATAAATAATAGTTTAATGAAGAATTTAAACAAAAAGACAAACACACAAATGTGTCGGACAGCTGCCTGTAAATCTCTCTCTCTGTCCCACTGCAGTCTCCAATCGGCCTTTATCCCTCTCGGAGGCTTGATTAGCCTGATTAGGGGCCGGATGTGTAGCATCACGACCCGGCCCCGCCCTCTGCCCTGTCACAAGCGCTCATTTAATATCTTCCTCTGAAGTACGTATTCTATCAGCCAGAATCAAACATTTTGGGATCAGGATCAAACTTTTGGAAAAAAAATTAAAACGGCAGTGTGGACAGAGAGCGTTTCAAAAACCGTTCAGCAAGGACGGTCTCTTTTTATTTGACCCTCTCCGTTAGTCTGTGTCTCTCAAACTCTCTCTCTCTTTTTCTCTTTCAGACTATGAGGAATAATACATAAACTGTCAATTATTTCTTCACATTATACCCCTCTTGTCATCTTCTGTCCCTGAGTGACACATCCATATTTACACACACACACAAACACACGGTTTTCTCCGTTTGGTCAATTTGTTCTCACATATTCTCACATCACCCGCAGTCTGTCCCCCAAAATAATCACACACACACATGCACACACACACACAGGCCTATTAAACATGAGTGGCCACATCTATCGATGACTGTACTTCAATGCAAATGCTTCATCAATGGATTGCAAGTGTGCAGTTTCATTGTACATACTTAGCGTGCATTCTTGCATTACTGTAGCATGGATAAATCTCAATACCTCAATATTTCAATATGTTATTATTGAGGTAACCAGCTACAAACAGCATGTTGACTTTAATTAACTTTCTCTGCAAGATTCTGTTTGAACTGTTGCTCTGCCATGACAGTAGTTGACAGTAGTAGTAGCGGTGGAGCAGCCGTGGCCAACTGCCAAGGGACGAGTAGCCCGGCCGCCTGGAAGCGGAGGAATGGCCGCCGACCACGAGGGAAGAAGAAGGGGTCTCCCCCGCCCCTGGAAGCGGTTCTCCCTCTCCAGGCGGTCAGCAGCGAGCCCCTCCCCGCTCACGGTCGGCGGTCTCAGACCCCGGCGCGTTTCAGAGGCTGGTAGGGGACTCCTCCGCCCCTGGCAGTGACCCTGACCCCTCCAGGCGGTCAGTTAGGAGCCCCTTCTCCCCTCGCGGTCGGCGGCCGTTCCTCCGCTTCCAGGCGTCCGGGCTCCTCGTCCCCCGGCAGTTGGCCGCGGCTGCTCCATTTTGGTGGACAGTAGTGGCAAGAACTCTACTACGGCGTGTCCCTCCTCCTTCCCGGGTTTCGGCACCAGTGTAACACAGTTCAATGGAAGAGAACCAGCTTGCAAAAAATATAATAGACACAAACACACACATGACGGACATGTCCGTAAATGATCTCTCTCTCCCGCACCATCCTCCGCTGTCGGCCTTTATCCCTCTCGGATGCTTGATTATCCTGATAAGGGACCGGGTGTGTAGAATCACGACCCGGCCCCGCCCTCCGCCCTGCCACAATCTGAAAAAGAAAACTGACCATAGAAGACAGTAACACTATTGTATGTTATAGCGCCCCTTGTGGCATACTTGTGAATTGTGGTCTGACACATTTCAGAATGCAATGACGCATGAAATTGAGCATGCTTAGCTAAAAGCGTTTACATTCAAGTACTTGCGTGCAGTAAGTTTTGGGCCTTATGCATTTGTGTGTATTTATGTATTGAAATTGTACAGAATGAGTTCCTTACACCTAGTACATTGAGCTCCTCTCAAAATCACATTTGCATTTTCATCAGTTTGAGTGAGAATTACCCCTCTATTAAAACATAATTTGGTTATGAAAGAGAGCAACAACTGCGTTCAATGACAGAAGTTATTTTTGGGATGAATTTATGGAAGTCACAACTGAATTTTGACGCTAAGTGCGGCTGATATGTGCTGTACAAACAGAACTGCAGACTGCAGTCACAAAAATATGTGGGAACACATAAGTGGTGTGCACAGAAGGGGCAGCAGGGGCGCTCCACAAATCTAAAGGTGTCCTTATGGTCATGCAGAACAAGGGGGGACATTTTAATAATAAACATCAAATTTAAACCTCTTAATCATCTCACAATTACAGTAATAATGTGTCAATGTGAGATTTGTAAATCGCGGATGCATTAAAGAAAATAAGGTGGAGGCAGAGATGAAAATTCCAGTCGATAGTGAACATCCCTGTGTCCCGAAGGGCAAAGACTTTGAAGTTGATGCTCTGAAAGGAACATGGCACCATTACTGTATAAATTTACCCTTTGCTAACAGACTTGTGGAAGGGCCCTTCGAGAAATGATTAATTTTCTCCCTTTTATTTGAAATGAACCCTTTCTGGAGTGCCCTTGAAGGGTATCGCCCCCCGGGATCATCAAAGTGCCTCAGACGAGTAACAGGTCTGATAAAAGGTCCAAACCTATATACAATAGTGTAGTGTAAGTTAATATAAAAATTAAATACATACTTAAATTCTACTGCATTTTTTATGTCGCACACTTGCAGTGTAGATAGTGCAGATACGTCTAATCCTCTCAGATAGCACACGTACATTTCCGAGATGTCTGTTTTATAGATCTTTTCATTTGGAAAGCATCACAATCAAATTAACATCTGCTAATCACGAGTGAGGGGACAATGGAGCGGGAGTTTGGCCGGAGAATCGGGGCAGCGGGGGCGGTATTGCACTCGCTCTATCGCACCGTTGTCACGAAAAGAGAGCTGAGCCGGAAGGCAAAGCTCTCGATCTACCGGTCAATTTTTGTTCCTACCCTCACCTATGGTCATGAAGGCTGGGTCATGACCGAAAGAACTAGGTCGCGAGTACAAGCGGCCGAAATGGGCTTCCTCAGAAGGGTGGCGGGCTTCTCCCTTAGAGATAGGGTGAGGAGCTCAGTCATCCGTGAGGAGCTCGGAGTAGAGCCGCTGCTCCTTTGCGTTGAAAGGAGTCAGTGTGAGGTGGTTTGGGCATCTGGTAAGGATGCCCCCTGGCCGCCTCCCTAGGGAGGTGTTTCAGGTACGTCCAGCTGGGAGGAGGCCTCGGGGAAGACCCAGGATTAGGTGGAGAGATTACATCTCAGTCCCCCAGTCAGAGCTGGTTAATGTGGTTCAGGATAGGGAAGTTTGGGGCCCCCTGCTGGAGCAGCTGCCCCTGCGAACCGACTTCGGATAAGCGGTTGAAGATGGATGGATGGATGGATGTATAAACATCTTCTAAATATCTTCTGAATGTCTTTTTGACATCAGAGACATACTTACTGACATTAGGGCTGAAACGATTAGTTGACGTTATCGACAACAAAAAATGTCGGCTTGTCGTTTGAGCTCATTTAACATAACATGAGATCACATTAAACACTAATAATTATGTGTGGGAGCAGCCCTGCAGTTCACCCCTGACTGAGGAGAGGAAGAATAACACAGATCACAGTCCAGATGCACTAAACCTTCACCGCTTCAAGTGATGCAGATCGCAATATATGAGGGAATTAATACCAAATAAGTAAACGCAGAAGCAGTCTCGTTGTGGCATAAGTGGAGTCGAAGCTCTTTAAAGGAAACATGCTGGCGTTACATCTTTAATGCAGTTATATTTAATGCATTATAGCTTTATTAAGGTTCAAATAATATGGAAGTAGATCATGTAAATGACTACAAATTCCAAAACTGGCATACATCTGTGCGATCAGCGCCTCTTCTATGAGTTGCACGAATGTCCCGATCTAAGGGGGAAAGATTGAAACTGCACCCGGCTGATGCGCACACTGTCACGGGGACACTCGTTCCTCGAGCATGCACGCTTACTGCAGCTAGATTATAACGTGATGGCTCACGACTTATATGTCAATGTGCATTTCTTATCGTGAAGAAAATTGTCCATACTCAGCTTTATTAATAAGAGAGAGTTTTTTTATGAGTTAAAGATGGTCCGGACCAAAAAAGAAAATGATACATTTAGTCCTGGTTCGCTTAGTGTTCACACTGGCATTTTTAACACTGAACCTAAAGATATGAAACCAAAGGCATCAGGAAAAAGTCACATTACTGCTGTAAGGTACTAAATATTAATCACAGGGTGTGACGAAGCAGGCAGAGAATAAGGATCTATATGCAGCAGTTTATTTAATAAACATAAAGAAAACTAGGAATCAAGCAACACAACGGAACTACAAAGGACTACAAAAACCAAACAGGAAACAGGAACTAAAATAAACTTCAACATAAAAGCACAAAAACAAAAGACAACAGTTAACACGACACAGGGCTAGACTGGTAATCTGGCAAACCGAGGATTTTCCCGTTGGGCTGACGCACTTTGGGGCCGATCAGGGGGCGGACTGGCCATCGGGAGAACCGAGCGGGCCGGTGGGTCGGCCGCGAAACGGGCCGAATGGGCCGCGGTAAGCTAAAATGAGCCGCCACGTTATGCAAAACAGACAACAAAAAGGTGCAGAAATATGCAGAAAAGGACAGCGAACACCCCCCACCCGCCCCCGCTCAACTTTTGGGCCTCTTGCTATGTAAAATAGCCCAGTCCTTCCCAGTCCAGCACTGATCACAGAATATAGTAAAATAACATTACAATAATACGAAAGGAAATGAAGAGAAAGCACTAATATAGAAAGTGTCAGTTCTATTTAGAGCATGATGAGGTCAGAGAGGAAGCAGCAGAGATGACAGGATGAAGTGAGAGAGCAGAGATGAAATTGAAGAGGAGTGAAGAAAAAGTTTAGCACCGTAAATCACTGTGGTTTAACCAGGGTAATACCATGGTACTACTGAACGATTATTATACAGTATTCATATATTTATATGACATTTTCATGGTATTTCAGGGTACTTCAAAAAATACCATGATTACACTATAGTACATGTCAAAAACATGACATTAACATGAACCATGTCTAAAAACAAACATTGTAATACCATGGTACTTTTTGAGAGAAAGAATAGGCTTTTATTTGTGACCAAGGAAATAATGGAAAACTAGGAATTGTATTTTTTTTAAAAATAAAATGCTTAAATACTGTAAAGGCAAAGAACAGGTGGACAGGTAACCTATGATATTCCCTGATAGTAAAAACGGTTGTAAATCACAACTACTGACTATATTAAAGTAGCTACTAAAAATAGTACACACAAAGGAGCATCTGATGGGAAAAGAGCCTTCAGCTCATGATCGATATCACGCTTCCCGCCTCCACCTTGAAAGGTGTGAAGAATTTAGAGTGTGCAGCCCGCGCGACCAACAAACCATCAAGGACCTGACTTAATACTTCATCAATTAAACCCCAATCAATTACATTATCAACAAACACTCTCCACTACACATCCAAGTGCTTTTAATAACTGGGATGTGAGTCTGAGCGAACCTGAGAGTGTTGAACATTTTCGGGATGACATTTCTGACTGAACCCTCTCTTGGCAACATCGAAAAAAGGTTCATAAAGGTACTAGGTAATGTCTTAATTACAGTGTTGGGTGTAATTTATTACTAAGTAATTAAATTACTTTTCATAAAAAGTAAAGTAAGGGATTACTCTTAATTTAATTACAGTTACTGATGATGTAATTGCGGTAAATACTGTATAGACTCTAGAACAATTCTATATAAATCAATCGTGAATTTAAAATCTAAATTTAACGTCTAATTTTAAAGAGAACCTATTATGGTTTTTCAAGTATTACCTTTCATGAAGTGTGTTATATAGCTGTTTGTGAATGTAAAAAAGTTTGCAAAGTTTCAAAAATCAAAGTGCACGACAAATGGAGTTATTGACTCCCAAAAGAAATAACCGATTCTGAACACCTGAAACGGGTCATTAGTAATTCCAGACTAACTTCCTGTACTAACCTACGTAATTTGGCAACAAAAAACCCGCCTCTGGTCTTCATTGGCTGCTCGCGAACAGCTTTGACCCACCCTCAATCACTACACTAAGCGGTAGACCAATCACAACAGACTGGGACATCTGACCAATCAGAGCAGAGTAGGCTCTCTGAAAGGAGGAGTTTAGAATGAATCCATTAGAACAGACCAATCAGAGCAGAGTAGGCTCTCTGAAAGGAGGAGTTTAGAATGAATGCTTTAGAACGGCCCAATCAGAGCAGAGTAGGCTCTCTGAAAGGAGGAGTTTAGAATGAATGCTTTAGAACGGCCCAATCAGAGCAGAGTAGAATCTCTGAAAGGAGGAGTTTAGAATGAATCCATTAGAACAGACCAATCAGAGCAGAGTAGGCTCTCTGAAAGGAGGAGTTTAGAATGAATCCATTAGAACGGACCAATCAGAGCAGAGTAGGCTCTCTGAAAGGAGGAGTTTAGAATGAATCCATTAGAACGGACCAATCAGAGCAGAGTAGGCCCTCTGAAAGGAGGAGTTTAGAATGAATCCTTTAGAACGGACCAATCAGAGCAGAGTAGCCTCTCTGAAAGGAGGAGTTTAGAATGAACGCTTTAGAACGGACCAATCAGAGCAGAGTAGAATCTCTGAAAGGAGGAGTTTAGAATGAATCCATTAGAACGGACCAATCAGAGCAGAGTAGGCTCTCTGAAAGGAGGAGTTTAGAATGAATCCATTAGAATGGACCAATCAGAGCAGAGTAGGCTCTCTGAAAGGAGGAGTTTAGAATGAATGCTTTAGAACGGACCAATCAGAGCAGAGTAGGCTCTCTGAAAGGAAGAGTTTAGAATGAATCATTTAGAACGGACCAATCAGAGCAGAGTAGGCTCTCTGAAAGGAGGAGTTTAGAATGAATGCTTTAGAACGGACCAATCAGAGCAGAGTAGGCTCTCTGAAAGGAAGAGTTTAGAATGAATCCTTTAGAACGGACCAATCAGAACAGAGTAGGCTCTCTGAAAGGAGGAGTTTAGAATGAATGCTTTAGAACGGACCAATCAGAGCAGAGTAGGCTCTCTGAAAGGAAGAGTTTAGAATGAATCCTTTAGAACGGACCAATCAGAGCAGAGTAGGCTCTCTGAAAGGAGGAGTTTAGAATGAATCCTTTAGAACGGACCAATCAGAACAGAGTAGGCTCTCTGAAAGGAGGAGTTTAGAATGAATCCTTTAGAACGGACCAATCAGAGCAGAGTAGGCTCTCTGAAAGGAGGAGTTTAGAATGAATCCATTAGAAAGGACCAATCAGAGCAGAGTAGGCTCTCTGAAAGGAGGAGTTTAGAATGAATCCTTTAGAACGGACCAATCAGAGCAGAGTAGGCTCTCTGAAAGGAGGGGTTTAGAATGAATCCTTTAGAACGGACCAATCAGAGCAGAGTAGGCTCTCTGAAAGGAGGGGTTTAGAATGAACGCTTTAGAACGGACCAATCAGAGCAGAGTAGGCTCTCTGAAAGGAGGGGTTTAGAATGAATCCATTAGAACGGACCAATCAGAGCAGAGTAGGCTCTCTGAAAGGAGGAGTTTAGAATGAATGCTTTAGAACGGACCAATCAGAGCAGAGCAGGCTCTCTGAAAGGAGGAGTTTAGAATGAACGCTTTAGAACGGACCAATCAGAGCAGAGCAGGCTCTATGAAAGGAGGAGTTTAGAATGAACGCTTTAGAACGGACCAATCAGAGCAGAGCAGGCTCTATGAAAGGAGGAGTTTAGAATGAATCCATTAGAACGGACCAATCAGAGCAGAGTAGGCTCTCTGAAAGGAAGAGTTTAGAATGAATCCTTTAGAACGGACCAATCAGAGCAGAGTAGGCTCTCTGAAAGGAGGAGTTTAGAATGAATGCTTTAGAATGGACCAATCAGAGCAGAGCAGGCTCTCTGAAAGGAGGAGTTTAGAATGACCGCTTTAGAACGGACCAATCAGAGCAGAGTAGGCTTTAGAACAGATCATTGAATGAGTGGTTTTTGACACTGGGGAAAAAAAGGTTATGCTGCAATTTAAATTCTGAGCAAATTAAAGTGTTTTTTGACCTTGGATGCTTGTAAATCTATTGTATGAGACCTTTAAAATAAAATCAGGCATGTTTAAAAACAATAATAGTTGCACTTTAAAATGTATGTTTTCTAATTTAACACCGTCCCCTTAAATGCTTTGGCCAGTTCATTAATAATTATGTTTGATTTTATATGAACAGTTTCACTTATTTTTTATCTGGTCGAGGTTGATCAGGGTTTTAGAGAGTAATTAGCAATAAGTAATGCAATTACTTTTGAGAAAGAGTTAGTACAGCAATCTAATTACACTGTAATTAGTAATTAATAACTTTTTTTTAAGTGATTCAACAATGCTTAACTAGTAAATAATGCCTAATTATGAATTACTTAACTGTCATTATATTCATCTTCCCAGCATAAACACAAAACGTTCAAGGTTGGTTATTATTGGGAACCACTTCCTAACTAGCTGACCTTCCCAGAACATTCCGGGAGACAAATAATGTTAGCTGGGCTGTTTTTAAGAACAATAGATGACTTGGAAGTCCTTTCAAATGTGAAGCTATAAAGCTCGTCTGTCAACTTCATTTTTAGGTACTGTTAATGCCTCACAAAGTGTAAAAATCACATTTAAATACGTTTTTTTGTTTACCTGAATTTGTTCTCTACACCTCATATTATCCTCATATCCTCATATTCCCTTTACAAACCCACACAGTCTTTTCCATTTCCGCATATCAAACATCATCTTAAACCTTTCCTTTCTGGCTCTTGTTAAAGCAGCAGGTGTTGCTGGAGTAACCCGAACGTTTTCCCACGCGTAATTCAAATCACCTCCGTGCGGCGGAACCCCGAAGCGAATCCATTTACCGTGGGAGGGACACCGGGGGTAATTGTAGTGGACACCCCCTGAATTCGCGGGGAATCACGCTGCGGGAACACGTGGGTGAGATGACACATAAAAGGGCCACCCATACCTTCACGCTACCCCATCAAAATCGCCCCCAAAGGATCAGAATTAAAATACAGTAACAACCAGATTCACGTCTAATAACGCGTGAATGATGCATAACGAAGAGAGCCACTGATATAGATGCTTTGACCTTGTGTTTTAGTCATTTGTCCTCTCTCAAGTCTTTTGGTGTAAGGATGCATCAAGGACGAAACGATCGGCAGGTCGCGCACAACAAGTAGCTCCGACTGCAATTCAGTACCAAATATTATTATGCAATAATGCAATAACAAACGCTTCGTGCAAGATGCATGGGACCTAGAATTGAAAGTTTATGCATCAAATGCACAACAATATACAGCAATGCAAATGAAGAGGATATCTGCTTGTTGGCAATCTGGAGAGCGCATGACAATGTCACACTGTCATTAGTGCGCGCGTGTGTTTATAAAACGATGGGGGCAAAGGGGAGATGACCCCCATGCCAGCCTCCAAGTTTACATCCCAAAACCTTCTTGTGCCATGCCACCAGACCGTGCCAACAGGACCACTCCAAGGTCCCACCGTGAGAAAATACTCCTACAAGTTTCATGCAAATATAAATAAAAGCCACTCACCTTTGCCGTGGTCCTCTTCCCTGTTCAGATACATGGCTGCAAATGGATGATGATGGACTCCTGGCCTGAAGGGGTGACGTGATTTCACTGGTGATTGTTACTCCACAGGGGGAAACTCTTGCGGGTCCGCGCGTGTTTATTGTCTCGTTGCTCGGCGGAGAGTCCTCCCAGAATTACGCGCAAGCAGGTTTCTCTCCGTCTCCCTCTCCTTCCACACACACTCGCGGTGACGTGCTTTGAGACATAGCCCCGTGGGTGGGGTAGGTTGGGGTAGAGAATGATTTGGAGCTGTTATTGTGAGTTTGTGCATGCATATAGATACTTTTGTTCAATGCTTTGATATTCTAAGACATTCCCTCGTGCCAATTAAGCTTGGATGATGGAGTTTGAGTGGTACGAAATGTGAAGCGCTTGAACATTTGGATAAAATGCGTAACGCAAACCTTTTTATGTGTTCTTCAAGACTCATTTGAGTTTTGAAGATGCACCTGATACCCGTTGCACTTAGTGGAACACTGACTGGCGCCTTGCGTTATTATCCGCTTGTTGCATAACAGCCAATTTATGCACCGGTGGCGCAGATGAGACTCCGCAGGTGGGGCTGCTCGGTCACCATCCCGTGCTCCCAGCTGATTTCACCTGCCCCACCTATGTAGCCCGGTTCGCACGCACAGCGCTCTACTTGCCTCAACGCTCACCATGGAGAAACACTACGAGAGACCAGAGAATGGATGGTGACCGACCATAAATCTCTCCCCTGTCCCGCAAAAAAACTCCCCTGTCCCTGTGTGTGTTCACTCATTGCGCACGCCACTCACGCCTCCAAACAGCGGATGAGTTGCATGTCAAAGTGGCGACTTCTAGCGGTTGGAATTTGTAATTAGGACTTAGGACCGCCTACAGTTTTTACAAACATGACATTTTTTTTTCAGCATTTACTCACTCTCATGTTGTTCCAAACCCATGTGCTTTTCTTTCTTCCTTAAAACTCAAAAAAAGTAGAACAGCTGAAATGTTGTTTCCCCTCCGTCATCTTATATGTTCAAATATAGCACATAAAGAAAATGCATATAAAGAAAGGTCTTTTTATTGGACATAGACGCACGCTTGAAGAAACACACATGATGATATTTTGAAGAACCGACGAAAGAAAAGCCTACAATGCATGTGTCACAACATAACTGTAAAGGGGTTAATGGACAGGAGGAGGCGAGTACCGGCTTGCCAATATAAATAATATTTTAATTATAAACTGAACCAAAAAGACAAACACACACCCATCTGCCGGCAGGTCATTCCCATTTACCAGGATGAGGGAAGGGAAACAAAAAAAATGTGGCACCTACACACCGTAACAGCGATCGTGCCAAATTAACAAAACATTTTTAAAAAGATAGGGAAAGGCCAACACGGAGAGGTTCTCTGACACCGTAGCTTGGTCCTTAGCTACTACAACCTCCAATGGGCGACAGCAGTGCCTCCCCAGCCAGGTCGGGGGCAGTCTTCCGGCCCCTGGCGGACGGAACGGCCAGCGGCATTCTCAGGAAACAGAAGGGGTCTCCCCCACCTCTGGCAGCGGTTCTCACGTTCCTGGCGGTCGGCCGAGAGTCAATCCCCGCTCGCGTTTAGCGGCTGGTAGGGGTCTTCCCCCTCCCCTGGCAGCAGCCTTGACCACTCCAGGCGGTCGGCTAAGAGCCCCTTCTCCCTTTGCAGTCTGCAGCCGTTCATCCACTCACAGGCTCCTCTGTCCCCCGGCTGATGGCCGCAGCTGTTCCGATGGGGTGGATGGTAGTGGCGAGGACTCTACTACAGCGCATCCCTCCTCCTTCCTCACTTTCGGCACCAGTGTAAAGGGGTTAATGGAAAAGAGGAGGCGAGAACTGGCTTAAAAATATGAATAATATTTTAATTATAAACTTTACCAAAAAGACAAACACAAACACAGGTGTCGGACAGCTGTTCGTAAATCTCTCTCTCGCACTGCCGTCTTCTGTCAGCCTTTATCCCTCTCAAGGATAATTAGCCTGATTAGGGGCCGGGTGTGCTGAATCACGACCAGGCCCCGCCCTCCGCCCTGCCACAATAACATTAATAAGCCACAGCACAGCAGAAATAAGCCACAACACAATAGAAATAAGCCACAACACAACAGAAATAAGCCACAACACAACAGAAATAAGCCACAACACAACAGAAATAAGCCACAACACAATAGATAGCCACAACACAACAGAAATAAGCCACAACACAATAGATAGCCACAACACAACAGAAATAAGCCACAACACAATAGATAGCCACAACACAACAGAAATAAGCCACAACACAACAGAAATAAGTCACAACACAGTAGATAGCCACAACACAACAGAAATAAGCCACAACACAATAGATATCCACAACACAACAGAAATAAGTCACAACACAGTAGATAGCCACAACACAACAGAAATAAGCCACAACACAATAGATAGCCACAACACAACAGAAATAAGTCACAACACAATAGATAGCCACAACAAAACAGAAATAAGTCACAACACAATAGAT
This sequence comes from Xyrauchen texanus, assembly GCF_025860055.1. Taxonomy (NCBI): domain Eukaryota; kingdom Metazoa; phylum Chordata; class Actinopteri; order Cypriniformes; family Catostomidae; genus Xyrauchen; species Xyrauchen texanus. The sequence continues at coordinate 24,579,278 of NC_068321.1, read as the reverse complement.
AGCCACAACTCAACAGAAATAAGTCACAACACAACAGAAATAAGCCACAACACAACATAAATAAGTCACAACACAATAGATAGCCACAACACAACAGAAATAAGCCACAACACAACAGAAATAAGTCACAACACAATGGAGTTAAGCCACAACCCAATAGATAGCCACAACACAACAGAAATAAGCCACATCACAATAGATAGCCACAACACAACAGAAATAAGCCACAACACAATAGATAGCCACAACACAACAGAAATAAGCCACAACACAACAGAAATAAGCCACAACACAATAGATAGCCACAACACAACAGAAATAAGCCACAACACAATAGATAGCCACAACACAACAGAAATAAGCCACAACACAATAGAAATAAGCCACAACACAATAGATAGCCACAACACAACAGAAATAAGTCACAACACAATAGAAATAAGCCACAACACAATAGATAGCCACAACACAACAGAAATAAGCCACAACACAATAGATAGCCACAACACAACAGAAATAAGCCACAACACAACATAAATAAGTCACAACACAACAGATAGCCACAACACAACAGAAATAAGTCACAACACAGTAGATAGCCACAACACAACAGAAATAAGCCACAACACAATAGATAGCCACAACACAACAGAAATAAGTCACAACACAGTAGATAGCCACAACACAACAGAAATAAGCCACAACACAATAGATAGCCACAACACAACAGAAATAAGTCACAACACAATAGATAGCCACAACAAAACAGAAATAAGTCACAACACAATAGATAGCCACAACTCAACAGAAATAAGTCACAACACAACAGAAATAAGCCACAACACAACATAAATAAGTCACAACACAATAGATAGCCACAACACAACAGAAATAAGCCACAACACAACAGAAATAAGTCACAACACAATGGAGTTAAGCCACAACCCAATAGATAGCCACAACACAACAGAAATAAGCCACATCACAATAGATAGCCACAACACAACAGAAATAAGCCACAACACAATAGATAGCCACAACACAACAGAAATAAGCCACAACACAACAGAAATAAGCCACAACACAATAGATAGCCACAACACAACAGAAATAAGCCACAACACAATAGATAGCCACAACACAACAGAAATAAGCCACAACACAATAGATAGCCACAACACAACAGAAATAAGCCACAACACAACAGAAATAAGTCACAACACAATAGAAATAAGCCACAACACAATAGATAGCCACAACACAACAGAAATAAGCCACAACACAATAGATAGCCACAACACAACAGAAATAAGCCACAACACAATAGATAGCCACAACACAACAGAAATAAGCCACAACACAATAGATAGCCACAACACAACAGAAATAAGCCACAACACAACAGAAATAAGTCACAACACAGTAGATAGCCACAACACAACAGAAATAAGCCACAACACAATAGATAGCCACAACACAACAGAAATAAGCCACAACACAATAGATAGCCACAACACAACAGAAATAAGCCACAACACAATAGATAGCCACAACACAACAGAAATAAGCCACAACACAATAGATAGCCACAACACAACAGAAATAAGCCACAACACAACATAAATAAGTCACAACACAATAGATAGCCACAACACAACAGAAATAAGCCACAACACAACAGAAATAAGCCACAACACAACAGAAATAAGTCACAACACAATGGAGTTAAGCCACAACCCAATAGATAGCCACAACACAACAGAAATAAGCCACATCACAATAGATAGCCACAACACAACAGATATAAGCCACAACACAATAGATAGCCACAACACAACAGAAATAAGCCACAACACAACAGAAATAAGCCACAACACAATAGATAGCCACAACACAACAGAAATAAGCCACAACACAATAGATAGCCACAACACAACAGAAATAAGCCACAACACAATAGATAGCCACAACACAACAGAAATAAGCCACAACACAATGGAGTTAAGCCACAACACAATAGATAGCCACAACACAACAGAAATAAGTCACAACACAATGGAGTTAAGCCACAACACAACATAAATAAGCCACAACACAATAGATAGCCACAACATAACAGAACTAAGTCACAACACAATGGAGTTAAGCCACAACACAAGAGATAGCCACAACACAACAGAAATAAGCCACATCACAATAGATAGCCACAACACAACAGAAATAAGCCACAACACAATAGATAGCCACAACACAACAGAAATAAGCCACAACACAATAGATAGCCACAACACAACAGAAATAAGCCACAACACAACAGAAATAAGTCACAACACAATAGAAATAAGCCACAACACAATAGATAGCCACAACACAACAGAAATAAGCCACAACACAATAGATAGCCACAACACAACAGAAATAAGCCACAACACAATAGATAGCCACAACACAACAGAAATAAGCCACAACACAATAGATAGCCACAACACAACAGAAATAAGCCACAACACAACAGAAATAAGTCACAACACAATAGAAATAAGCCACAACACAATAGATAGCCACAACACAACAGAAATAAGCCACAACACAATAGATAGCCACAACACAACAGAAATAAGCCACAACACAATAGATAGCCACAACACAACAGAAATAAGCCACAACACAATAGATAGCCACAACACAACAGAAATAAGCCACAACACAACAGAAATAAGTCACAACACAGTAGATAGCCACAACACAACAGAAATAAGCCACAACACAATAGATAGCCACAACACAACAGAAATAAGCCACAACACAATAGATAGCCACAACACAACAGAAATAAGCCACAACACAATAGATAGCCACAACACAACAGAAATAAGCCACAACACAACATAAATAAGTCACAACACAATAGATAGCCACAACACAACAGAAATAAGCCACAACACAACAGAAATAAGCCACAACACAACAGAAATAAGTCACAACACAATGGAGTTAAGCCACAACCCAATAGATAGCCACAACACAACAGAAATAAGCCACATCACAATAGATAGCCACAACACAACAGATATAAGCCACAACACAATAGATAGCCACAACACAACAGAAATAAGCCACAACACAACAGAAATAAGCCACAACACAATAGATAGCCACAACACAACAGAAATAAGCCACAACACAATAGATAGCCACAACACAACAGAAATAAGCCACAACACAATAGATAGCCACAACACAACAGAAATAAGCCACAACACAATGGAGTTAAGCCACAACACAATAGATAGCCACAACACTCAAGGACTCAAGATGGCGCCGAGTATGGCTGCTGCGTTGCGAGCTCCGTTACAACACTGCGGTTTATTGTTTGTTTTGTTTACAGTTCTTTGTTTTTTTGTCTTGGATGTTGTCTGCCTTATTGTTTACGACAGACAAACGCTTTTGGACATTAGTTCTACAATCACACATCGAAAACCGGACTTCAAATTCCTTAATGCCGACCGCTGTTTACAAACACGCCGGTGAGCCTTTGTCTGTGCTGCTTTCGGCGCGAAGCGCAGAAGGAAAAGAGGAAAGCGAGCGGCGTTCTCATCAGAGTAAGGCGTCGTGCAAATCGACCCCGCTACCCAGTATACTACTGGCAAATGTTCAGTCTCTGGACAACAAACTCTGCGAGCTGAGGCGCGGATCTCTTTCCAGCGAGAGCGAGGGACTGCTGCGTTATGTGCCTTACAGAAACCTGGCTGTCTACGGAGATTCCAGACTTCGGCCGTCGAAATCACGGGCTTTTCCGTGCACCGGCGGACAGAGCGAAAGACCTCTCTGGTAAAAGCAGAGGTGGTGGTGTATGTTTTATGATCAACAAATCATGGTGTGATCAGAGGAGCGTACATTTCATCAAGTCTTTTTGCTCTCCTGATCTGGAATATCTCATGCTTCTGTGTCGACCATTCTGGCTGCCGAGGGAATTCACAGCGGTTATCATCACAGCTGTGTACATCCCCCGCAAGCCGACACAGACCGGGCACTCAGGGAACTGTATGGGTGTATAAGTGAGCAGGAAACCGCGCACCCTGAGGCTGCGTTCATTGTTGCCGGGGACTTTAACAAAGCCAACTTCAAAGCAATACGCCCCAAAATACCACCAACACATAAAGTTCAACACACGAGGGACGGGTTTTGGATCATTGTTACTCTCCCTTCGGGAAGGCTACAAATCCCTCCCCGCCCCCATTTGGCCAATCGGACCATTCTTCCGTTCTGCTTCTGCCCGCTTACAGGCAGAAACTGAAACAGGAAGCACCCACCCTCAGAACGATCCAGTGCTGGTCGGACCAATCAGACTCTGCGCTACAAGACTGTTTTGATCACGCGGACTGGGAGATGTTCGGTCCGCCTCTGATGGCGACATCGAGGTTTACGCTGACAGCGTAGCGTGTTTCATCAGGAAGTGCGTAGAAGGGCGTTGTTCCGACCAAAACTATACTGGATATACCCCAACCAGAAACCATGGGTTACTGGCGATGTTCAGCGGCACTCACTGCGCGGACCTCGGCTTTAATTCTCCTAACACAGAGGGCGTAAACAAGCCAGTTATGCCCTCCGTAACACTATCAGTGCAGCTAAGCGCCAGTACAGGCACAAGCTTGAAGGCCAGTTCAACACCACTGACTCTAGAAGTATGTGGCAGGGAATTAACACAATCACGGACTACAAGCGGAATAAAGTCTCCGCCATGAACACCGCTGCATCTCTCCGGACGAACTTAATACATTTTATGCTCGTTTTGAGGACAGTAACACCGCCCTCGCGAGAGAGCACTACGCTGCTGGCGCTACAGAGGTTGATTCACTCTCCGTCTCTGTTGTGGATGTAACCCGATCATTCCGACGGGTGAACATCCGTAAAGCCGCGAGTCCAGGCGGCATTCGGGCAGCGTCATCAGAGCGTCGCGCGAATCAACTGGCTGGTGTTTTTACGGACATTTTCAATCTGTCCCTCTCCTGTCTGTAGTCCCCACATGCTTCAAAACATCAACCATTGTGCCTGTACCGAAGCAAGCTATAATCACATGCTTAAATGACTGGCGTCCTGTTGCTCTGACCCCCATCATCAGCAAATGCTTCGAGAGGTTAATCAGAGATCACATCTGCTCTGTTCTGCCCCCTCTTTGGACCCATTGCAGTTTGCCTACCGCAACAACCGCTCCACTGATGATGCCATTGCATCTACAATACACACTGCTCTCTCCCACCTGGAAAAAAGGAACACATATGTGAGAATGCTGTTTGTAGACTACAGCTCAGCATTCAACACCATAGTGCCCTCCAAGCTTGATGAGAAACTCCGGGCTCTGGGCTTAAACAGCTCGCTGTGCAGCTGGATCCTGGATTTCCTGTCAGGCAGACGTCAGGTGGTTAGAATGGGCAGCAACACCTACTCATCACTGACCCTCAACACTGGAGCCCCGCAGTGCTGTGTTCTCAGCCCACTCCTGTATTCCCTGTACACACATGACTGTGTGGCAACACATAGCTCAATGCCATCATTAAGTTTGCTGGCGATCACGACGGTGGTAGGTCTGATCACTGACAATGATGAAAGAGCCTACAGAGAGGAGGTGCACACTCTGACACGCTGGTGTCAGGAGCACAACCTCTCCCTCAGCGTCCAGTAAAACCAAGGAGCTTGTTGTGGACTTCAGGAAGAAAGGCGGAGAACACAGCCCCATCACCATCAATGGAGCACCGGTGGAGAGAGTCAGCAGCTTCAAGTTCCTCGGTGTCCACATTACTGAGGAACTCACATGGTCCGTCCACACTGAGGCCGTTGTGAAGAAGGCTCACCAGCGCCTCTTCTTCCTGAGGCGGCTGAGGAAGTTTGGAATGAACCACCACATCCTCACTGCGGTTCTACACCAGCACTGTAGAGAGCATCCTGACTGGCTGCATCACCGCCTGAGTGCGGCAATAGCACCGCGTACAACTGCAAAGCCCTGCAAAGGGTGGTCGCGAACTGCCAGGAACATCATCGGAGGTGAGCTTCCCTCCCTCCAGGACATATACACCAGGCGGTGTGTGAAAAAAGCTCGGAGGATCATCAGAGACTCCAGTCACCCAAGTCATGGGCTGTTCTCACTGCTACCATCAGGCAGGCGGTATCGCAGCATCAGGACCGCACCAGCCGACTACATGATAGCTTTTTCCCCAAGCAATCAGACTGTTGAACTCTTGATCTATCAGGATCAATAATTAGCACTGCACTTTATTAATCTATAATCTCACACTGGACTGTCAACATATTCTCCTCAATACAACTGCTATATATATATATATACACATATATATTTCATATACTCCCACTTATTGTATTGTATTGTATATTCTGTTCTATATTCTGCATTGTATATAATTATTGTGTTGTGTAAGTATGTGTACATCTGATTTGTAAATTGTTTTGTGTAAGTATGTGTACATTTGATATGTAAATTGTTTTGTGTAAGTATGTTGTTTATTGTAATTGGTATATGTCTCGTCACTGTCATGACTGCTATGTTGCTCGGAACTGCACACAAGAATTTCACCTACTGTTGCACTTGTGTACATGGTAGTGTGACAATAAAGTGATTTGATTTGATTTGATTTGACACAACAGAAATAAGTCACAACACAATGGAGTTAAGCCACAACACAACATAAATAAGCCACAACACAATAGATAGCCACAACATAACAGAACTAAGTCACAACACAATGGAGTTAAGCCACAACACAAGAGATAGCCACAACACAACAGAAATAAGCCACATCACAATAGATAGCCACAACACAACAGAAATAAGCCACAACACAATAGATAGCCACAACACAACAGAAATAAGCCACAACACAACAGAAATAAGCCACAACACAATAGATAGCCACAACACAACAGAAATAAGCCACAACACAATAGATAGCCACAACACAACAGAAATAAGCCACAACACAATAGATAGCCACAACACAACAGAAATAAGCCACAACACAATAGATAGCCACAACACAACAGAAATAAGCCACAACACAATAGATAGCCACAATACAACAGAAATAAGCCACAACACAACAGAAATAAGCCACAACACAATGGAGTTAAGCCACAACACAATAGATAGCCACAACACAACAGAAATAAGTCACAACACAATGGAGTTAAGCCACAACACAACATAAATAAGCCACAACACAATAGATAGCCACAACATAACAGAAATAAGTCACAACACAATGGAGTTAAGCCACAACACAATAGATAGCCACAACACAACAGAAATAAGCCACAACACAATAGATAGCCACAACACAATAGATAGCCACAACACAACAGAAATAAGCCACAACACAATAGATAGCCACAACACAACAGAAATAAGCCACAACACAATAGATAGCCACAACACAACAGAAATAAGCCACAACACAATAGATAGCCACAACACAACAGAAATAAGCCACAACACAATAGATAGCCACAACACAACAGAAATAAGCCACAACACAATAGATAGCCACAACACAACAGAAATAAGCCACAACACAACAGAAATAAGCCACAACACAATGGAGTTAAGCCACAACACAATAGATAGCCACAACACAACAGAAATAAGTCACAACACAATGGAGTTAAGCCACAACACAACATAAATAAGCCACAACACAATAGATAGCCACAACATAACAGAAATAAGTCACAACACAATGGAGTTAAGCCACAACACAAGAGATAGCCACAACACAACAGAAATAAGCCACAACACAATAGATAGCCACAACACAACAGAAATAAGCCACAACACAACAGAAATAAGCCACAACACAATAGATAGCCACAACACAACAGAAATAAGCCACAACACAATAGATAGCCACAACACAACAGAAATAAGCCACAACACAATAGATAGCCACAACACAACAGAAATAAGTCACAACACAATGGAGTTAAGCCACAACACAACATAAATAAGCCACAACACAATAGATAGCCACAACATAACAGAAATAAGTCACAACACAATGGAGTTAAGCCACAACACAATAGATAGCCACAACACAACAGAAATAAGCCACAACACAATAGATAGCCACAACACAACATAAATAAGCCACAACACAATAGATAGCCACAACACAACATAAATAAGCCACAACACAATAGATAGCCACAACACAACAGAAATAAGCCACAACACAACAGATAGCCACATCATAACAGAAATAAGCCACAACATAATAGAAATAAGCCACAACACAATAGATAGCCACAACACAACAGAAATAAGCCACAACATAATAGAAATAAGCCACAACACAATAGATAGCCACATCATAACAGAAATAAGCCACAACATAATAGAAATAAGCCACAACACAATAGATAGCCACAACACAACAGAAATAAGCCACAACACAATAGATAGCCACAACACAACAGAAATAAGCCACAACACAACAGATAGCCACATCATAACAGAAATAAGCCACAACATAATAGAAATAAGCCACAACACAATAGATAGCCACATCATAACAGAAATAAGCCACAACATAATAGAAATAAGCCACAACACAATAGATAGCCACAACACAACAGAAATAAGCCACAACATAATAGATAGCCACATCATAACAGAAATAAGCCACAACATAATAGAAATAAGCCACAACACAATAGATAGCCACATCATAACAGAAATAAGCCACAACATAATAGAAATAAGCCACAACACAATAGATAGCCACATCATAACAGAAATAAGCCACAACACAACAGAAATAAGACTTGCAGACTTCAGTGAAATTTAAGATGACATTTATTTGATGAATATAACACAGAAATGTAATGTCTCTCTTTGGCGTAGGCCCCGTCTGGCAGTCCGAAGAAGTTGTTCTCGGAACCGTCATATCCTGCCGGAGATATGCAGAGATATACTTACATTTCTCGTCAATTCCAGACTTGTGTTGCAGGCCTCATTGACACAGAACACAACCTGACTGCTTCCTCTCACAGGAGCAGTATTTGCTGCAGGGACTGATTTGTCTTCAAAGCTGAAGCTTTTTTTTACTTTATTATAGTTCCAGCTAACCCCTACTAACAGAGTTAATGCAGTTGACAGTTAGACAGCGGTTGAGACATACTAGTGTACTGGACTAAAGGTCAGCGGTCCCTCTGAAGTATGAATGACGGATTAAACTTGTTTTGATGGCTCATGTGTGATCCATAAGTTTTATTAGGATATATTAAATCTGGCAAATTTACCCTCAGGAGCGCACTGAACAGAGCATAGAATATAATGCTCTTATATAACCTTTACGGTCGTCTGTTACTTCTTTATTAAAACTGCCGCAAGGATGACTTGATGCTCAATGAACTGTGTCTGGATGGCATGTGCTGCTCTTACCGCAACCTTGTCATTTGTACGTGTACACAAATAGATGTGTGTATGTGTGTGTAACTTGCTGACACAGTCCTGCTTCATACAGTGTATTTTAATCTTATTACAGTCTTGTGTTTTGATCCAAAGAGAAAAAGCACCATGGCCACACCCACTCCCAGTAATTACCTAGAATTCATTATGCTCATCTGGTGCAAACATCAGCATTTACACGAAGTAAATTAAAAGTGTGTAAGACGAACACACTTATTTAAGTCAGAAATGGTACAACATGAAAATTAATGGTTGATTGCACGCAATGGCAATTTGGTTGTACACACTTACAGAGCTGTCCAGCTTATGATATTTGAGTTGTTTGTTTTTACATAACATTATAATGTGAAATGCCAAATTCAGCATTGAGATTTTTAATGACTTTGCATGAGCTTGATGCATGAGGCTCATTACTTTAATCTTCCATTCTGCTGTAATGTGATCATATTCTTAACCACAGGGCCATCATGCAATTACATGAGAAAAGTAGATTTTTACAGAAAATACGAGTGGTTCTTGTCTAAGAGTCTGCTCTGTGATACTAGGCTGTAGTGGTTTTTAGCACCAGGTTGCCAGGGTGTTGCTATGCAGTTGCTGAGATGTTCTTATTGGTTTTTAGCACCCGTCCTTCAGATGAGATGTTAAACTGAGTTCCTGACTTCCTGTGGTCCCTAAAGATCCCAGGGCACTTCTCGTAAAGTGTCCTGGCCAAATTCCCCCCATTGGCCCTTATCAATCATGGCCTCTGAATAATCCCCATCCCTGAATTGGCTCTATAACTCTACTTTCTCCTCTCCACCAACAGCTGGTGTGTGGTGAGCGTACTGGCACATTATGGCTGCCATCGCATCATCCATGTGGATGCTGCACACTGGTGGTGGTTGAAGCGAGTCCCGTTCTTTATTCTCCCAATTTGGAATGCCCAATTCCCAATGTGCTTTTTTAATCCTCATGGATGCGTAGTGATTCATCTCAATCCGGGTGGCGGATTTTATCATGTAGCTTGTTGAGCGCGTTGCCATGGAGACATAGGCTTCACGGCATCCACCGTGGCATCCACTTTGCAATCCACGCTCAACTCACCTCGTGCCCCACCGAGAACGAACCACATTATGGTGACCACAACGAGGTTACCCCATGTGACTCTACCCTCCCTAGCAACCAGGCCAATTTGGTTGCTTAGGAGACCTGGCTGGAGTCACTCAGCACGCCCTGGGATTCGAACTAGCGAACTCCAGAGGTGATAGTTAGCGTCTTTACCACTGAGCAACCCAGACCCCCCATTCATTCATTCTATGTGGTTACTGAGGTGTTCTGAGTGGCAGGTATAAGGGCAGGTTTCCATGGCGTTGCTCTGCAGTTGCTTTGGTGTTCTTAATGGTTTTTATCACCAGGTTGCCAGGATGTTGCTATGCGGTTCCTGAGGTGTTCTGAATAGTTTTTAGTGTTGCGTTACCAGGGTGTTGCTATGCCATTGCTTAGGTGTCTTCTTTGTATTTTTTTTCTCCCCAATTTGGAATGCCCAAAGTCCTCGTGGTGGTGTAGACCAATCTCAGTTGCCTCCGCATCTGAGACCGTCAGTCCGCGCATCTTATCACGTGGCATGTTGAGCGCGTTACTGTGTAGACATAGCACGTGTGAAGGCTTCACACTATTCTCCCCGGCATCTCAACGTGACTCTACCCTCCCTAGCAACCGGGCCAATTGGTTGCTTAGGAAACCTGACTGGAGTCACTCAGCACACCCTGGATTCAAACTCACGACTCCAGGTGTGGTAGTCAGCGGCTTTACTCACTGAGACTACCCAGGCCCACAGCTTAGGTGTTCTTAGTGGTTTTAAGCAACAGGTTGCCAGGGCGTAGCTATGCGGTTACAGAGGTGTTCTTATTGTTTTTAGAGGCAGGTTACCAGGGCATAGCTATGTGGTTTTTTAAGGTGTTCCAAGTGGGTTTTAGCAGCAGTTTGCCAATGATTTGCTACGTGGTTGCTTAGGTGTTCTTAGTGATTTTAATTATCAGCTTGCCAGGATGTTGCTATGCAGTTGCTGATGTGTTCTGAGTGTTTTAGGGGCAGGTTGCTCGAGCATTGTTATGCATTTGCTAGTTGCTGTATATATGTATATACTGTGTGTGTGTGTGTGTGTGTGTGTGTGTGTGAATGTTTCCTTTTCAAGGACTGATGTTTAAACCCAGTCCATCACAGATGCATCTGCTCTCTCTCTCTCTCTCTCTCTCTAAATATCCCAATATCTTCTCCTCTCAGAAAACCTGATTCCCATTGATTTAGTGTCCTATATACACATTACCACTCTCTCTCTCTCTCTCTCTCTCTCTCTCTCTTTCCTCCCCATCTCCCACATTCTCCCCATCTGCTTCACTAGTCATCCTTCTGTCCATCTCTTCATAGGTACTTATCCCATCTTTTCTTTCCTGCCTCAACTTATGCTAACTGCCCTCTTTGTCTCTCTCTCTCTGGTTGAGTCGGAGATGGTCTATAAATAGTTCAGCGTTCATGCGAAGAGAGTATATGTTTAATATAAGCCTTCTATCTCTCAAACACACTTCACACCCTGTGCAGCTGTGCTTTTAACCCTTTATTATCAAGAGGCTCACACAGGTCATTGCATGTGTGTTTTGACTTACAGTGCGGCTGTCAAGGACATTTGACACACTGTGTCACACGGTGCCATTGTTTTCTCACCCTCAAGTGTGCAGTTTAATGTTTAAGTGGCACACAAAAGGAGAATTTCACGCAGCTCTTTAGCATGAAAAAAAAGTTCATTGTGAGGACGGTTGCCAAGCTCCAAAAAGAATAAACAGCACCATAAAAGTGTGCTCGTGCTTTATATTCCAAGTCTTCTGAAGCCATATGAAAGCTTTGTGTGAAGAACGGACTGAAATGATTCATTATTACAACAGACCGTCGTTATTCACTGATAATCTTCCTCTTTTGCGAAAGCTCTAAAATCATGGACGTTCACGTTCCCAAAACGATTTCCGAAAATACATTTCCTCCCTGTCCTCTAAGAGGCTCTGTAGGTTTAAAAGCTGCAGCGGAAGAGCAGAATATCACTAAATATCGACCTAAATATCCTTTCCTTTCACAAACCTATCGTATGACTTCCGAAGAAGAAGTTGTTTGTATTGTGCTTTTATGGTGTTTGTGCACTATGTCAATTAGTGTGAAGAGTCCTCAAAATTGTCTTAAAATAATAAACAATATACAGGTTTAAGAACGACATGGTATTGAGTAAAAGGGTTAAAGTGGGGGGGTTGTTAAGGTGTTCCTTTAAGAGCTCTTACTCATGGATTGCATAATATTTCATATCTCTAGCTCCAGTTTCAAAGCCACTCACAGTAAAAGGTGAATCTGAACTGGTCATGTGCGTTTCTGTGCATTTACAAGGAGTGCACTTACTGTAAATGTGCGATGACTCACTACCATTGTGTGTTTTTGAGGGCACGCATAAAGAGTCAAAATTACCTGCAGAGTGAACGTATAGTGAATGAGTTCTCTATAGTAAACAATAGAACTGAATGGAGCACTTTCTACTGCAGTCGATGTGAAACCTAACCCTGAAAGAACATTGTATTTTAATAGACACACTCACGTTGGGTTTGTGTGTTTGCATGCGTAATGATACATTTCCCGTCTTATTTCTATTGGAAAAATAAGATCGAATTCTATTATAAATCACATTAAAGCTGTTTTTCAGATGCCATTATTGAACCAGTAGGAAAGCAAACTCTGGGCAGTTTTTGAAATATTAATGGATGTTTTGTCTGAATGGTCCTCAGTCTTGCTGTTTTGTTATGTACAGGTCGTATTAAGAGTTGCAATGCTCATATGTCTCAAAGGACCAAATAATTCATATTTCATCATTCCACTGGCAGTGCATTATTTATATCAACACCACAGTGACATCTAGAGGTTTGCCTGAATATTGCACAGACTTAATGACCTTGAGAAAACCAGATCCTGAACTCCTGAATAGTAAATATATATATATATATATATATATATATATATATATATATATATGTATATGTATGATGTTGATGTCTTGTGGCTACACTTTTGCATTCACTATCATTGTGTTTTACTTTCTGTATCTGTGATGTTTGCGCTTTTTTGTAAGGCTAATAAACTCTCTTCTTAAGCACCTAAAATATGCCCACGGACATAAAATCAAATGGTCTGTTTTATCTCATGGCTTAGTAATTGACTAAAGCGTAAGTGTTAGTGGACGTAATTATACAGTTAAAGCCATCAGTCTCTTAATTGCAAAATGATAAGAACATTGCAGTATATATAACACTATACAATGATTGCTATAATCAGAAAGAATCATTACAAGCAGAACATACTGATATGAACAAATTGATTTTTATTGAACAACAATCTGTGACAAGGAATGCATGATCAATGTGTCTTCAGTTTTTGCAGCAATGACTAAAACAGTTGTCATATTTCAGTCTCACATGTCACAACACTCACACTGCCTTGACGTACAGATTTATGTTGTTTTCCAGAAGGGCCTTGTTGTGCATTCTGTGTATTGTGTGAGTACTTAAAAGTGCGTTATTGCACTTTTCCTCCTGAAAGAGGAAAGTAAAGGCATTGTAGAAGGTTTTATAACTCTACAGGTCGATGAACAGCAGCATAATTGAATCACAATCGCACAAAAACCTGTCAAAAACATGTTCAGGTCATCAGGACACTCCAATATCTAAATCATTATTTAATAAGTCTATTTTTAGGATTATTAAGATTTTTTTTGCATTGTTATATTTTCCTTACAATTATGAAACTAATGTCCTGACACCCCAATTCTCATAACCGTAATGTGAAAAAAATATGATTTAAATTGTAAAGTACAATTTATACATTAGTATTTGTTGTGCTGACTTTCATTTATGCTGATGAACAGAATTGTACAGTTTTGTAAATAATAAAATAAAATACTGTATTACACTGAGAATCAACATTGAAAATAATGTTACAATGCAAAAAAAAAAAAGAAAAAAAAATATATATATATATATACACTCACCTAAAGGATTATTAGGAACACCTGTTCAATTTCTCATTAATGCAATTATCTAAACAACCAATCACATGGCAGTTGCTTCAATGCATTTACGGGTGTGGTCCTGGTCAAGACAATCTCCTGAACTCCAAACTGAATGTCAGAATGGGAAAGAAAGGTGATTTAAGCAATTTTGAGTGTGGCATGGTTGTTGGTGCCAGACGGGCCGGTCTGAGTATTTCACAATCTGCTCAGTTACTGGGATTTTCACGCACAACCATTTCTAGGGTTTACAAAGAATGGTGTGAAAAGGGAAAAACATCCAGTATGCGGCAGTCCTGTGGGTGAAAATGCCTTGTTGATGCTAGAGGTCAGAGGAGAATGGGCCGACTGATTCAAGCTGATAGAAGAGCAACTTTGCCTGAAATAACCACTCGTTACAACCGAGGTATGCAGCAAAGCATTTGTGAAGCCACAACACGCACAACCTTGAGGCGGATGGGCTACAACAGCAGAAGACCCCACCGGGTACCACTCATCTCCACTACAAATAGGAAAAAGAGGCTACAATTTGCAAGAGCTCACCAAAATTGGACAGTTGAACACTGGAAAAATGTTGCCTGGTCTGATGAGTCTCGATTTCTGTTGAGACATTCAGATGGTAGAGTCAGAATTTGGCGTAAACAGAATGAGAACATGGATCCATCATGCCTTGTTACCACTGTGCAGGCTGGTGGTGGTGGTGTAATGGTGTGGGGATGTTTTCTTGGTACACTTTAGGCCCCTTAGTGCCAATTGGGCATCGTTTAAATGCCACGGCCTACCTGAGCATTGTTTCTGACCATGTCCATCCCTTTATGGCCACCATGTACCCATCCTCTGATGGCTACTTCCAGCAGGATAATGCACCATGTCACAAAGCTCGAATCATTTCAAATTGGTTTCTTGAACATGACAATGAGTTCACTGTACTAAAATGGCCCCCACAGTCACCAGATCTCAACCCAATAGAGCATCTTTGGGATGTGGTGGAACGGGAGCTTCGTGCCCTGGATGTGCATCCCACAAATCTCCATCAATTGCAAGATGCTATCCTATCAATATGGGCCAACATTTATAAAGAATGCTTTCAGCACCTTGTTGAATCAATGCCACGTAGAATTAAGGCAGTTCTGAAGGCGAAAGGGGGTCAAACACAGTATTAGTATGGTGTTCCTAATAATCCTTTAGGTGAGTGTATATGTATATATATATGTATATATGTGTGTTTTGTTTTCTTTATGTAAAATTTTATTTCTTATTTTTATTTAAAAAACATTTATGTTCAGTGAAATGTGACCTGGGCATGTTTTTGTGATTATCACCGATTTCTTTCTGTCTTTTGATTATTTCTTAATTATTGCATTAATATGTGCTGGTCCTCATCTCTATATATATTGTCTTCATTATCTGAAGAGTGAATCACATATCTAACATCTAAGTTACTACTAAATAAGATTGTATTCTATTAATTAACATCGGTTATATGATTCAAAGATACATTCTCTGGTTTGTCAAATACAAAACAGGTGAAATGTTGCTTATAATGCTTTCTCTCTAGCATATAGTATATTGTACGATATCAAAGGGGCGTTGTCGGTGGCTGTGTGTGAGTATTGCGCTTGTGCCAGATCTCTTATTGTGCTTGTTCGGGATTTTTTTATTCGTTTCTGTATTTTTTGGGGATTGTAAAATCAATGCTATTTTAGTGTTTTTCCACCTGCTGTCTAATTCCTTCTAGTACAAAAAAGGAAGAAAGACAGATAGTGGAAAGTGAAATGGAGGGAGAGAATGGATAACACACATTAGTTTTACATAAACGACAAAAGAATACGTACAACACCATCACACACTCACTTACACCCCGTGCACACCACTGACCCACACATATGCACAAACACAAAGAGTTCACAGCTGATAAAACAACATGCTGGAAATCATAATAACCAGAGGTATTATAATAATAATATAAATACAGTTTAGAAAACAAAAACACATGGATTTTAAAATAAAATGCAGATAAAAGAAAAAAAAGAAGATCAAAGCAAATAACAACAGAAAATAACAATCACAATAATGAAAATAATCATCTTAAGATATTTAAGCATTTGGAATGTTTATGGAAAAAAACGAAGACAAGGCAGAAAAAGGTCATCGGGGTCGGCTTTACAAATAGCAATTTCAAATGAGGCATAAAACTTCAATTTTACGTTACATTTGAATTTAACAACGAACAATATGATGAGGTAAGCAGAAAGGTTATGCCATTATAGATTCGTACGCTTTCAAACCTCGTAAAGTCCGACTCGTGACATTTATGTAAAATAAATAAGAGCATCTGAACAGTTTTTAATTTGTGAAAGAATTCATCTCCACCGAGCCAAGAGATGTTTACTTGTAAAACAGCACCATACAACCCTCTGAAACTCAAGCTGATGATTATTTAGTCATATTGTCATATTCATTTGACAAAGTATTTTAGAAAGTCACGCCACAAAATCCTTAAAAGTGAGTGTGAGAGTACTAAACATCCTGATGTTGTTTTCAGACTTAAAGCAAGCATTTAAATGGCTTTCTCCCATAAGTTTAGAGTTGTTCTGTGGTAGACTGACCACATACACACTGCAGATAAATATGGTTGTCGGTCCTCCTGATCTGTACACAGTTTGGTTACTTAGGTGTTACAACTGCATTCTCTAACCACATTCCCTCCTGAAACATTGTATAGATAATCACATTTTCATTAAGTCCATGTAGTGTTTTGTTCTAATTGTTAATGATGTAATTAGAGCTGTGAGACAGAGCAGCAGCTTAACGTCCGTAAACTAAACTGTGCACCTCTTTCGACGGCAGTTTGCAAATAATTGCCAGACGATGATACTCCAGCTGCTAACGTTATGTTGCCTGAATTTTTACCACCACAAGACACCACAAATGTATTTGGTTATGACATTTTCAACCATTGCAAGTTTGGTAGTGACTCTTGTATTCCAAACACACACAGAATGACAATTTATGCAAACTTTGCATTGTATACACGACCAGTACAACATAGTTACTTGTTAGCACTCTTGAGTTACAGAGAAGGACAGATAGTGTAATAATGCCAACATTACAAAAGGAAAATGAAAGAAAAGGGAAAAGGAATGGGAAAGAATTTGAAAGGGAAAAAGGAAAGGGAAAAAGGGAACAGGAAAGGAAATGGGAAAATGAAATCAAATCAAATGAAAAGGGGAATGGGAAAGGAAATGGGAAAAGGAAAGGATGGGGAAATTAAATTAAAGGGAGCAAGGAAAAGGAATGGAGAAAGGAACAGGAAAGGAAATTGGAAAATAAAAGGAAAAGGAAAAAGGAAAGTAAAAGAAATGGAAAAGGACGGAAAAGGGAGAAGGGAAAGAAAATGGAAAAAGAAAAGGAAGGGGAAAGGAAAGGAAAGGTAATGAAAGGGAGAAAGGAAAGGGAAAAATGGAACAGGAAATCAAATGAAAAGGGGAATGGGAAAGGAAATGGGAAAAGGAAAGGATGGGGAAATTAAATTAAAGGGAGCAAGGAAAAGGAATGGAGAAAGGAACAGGAAAGGAAATGGGAAAATAAAAGGAAAAGGAAAAAGGAAAGTAAAAGGGAATGGGAAAAGAAATGGAAAAGGACGGAAAAGGGAGAAAGGAAAGAAAATGGAAAAAGAAAAGGAAGGGGAAAGGAAAGGAAAGGAAAGGTAATGAAAGGGAGAAAGGAAAGGGAAAAATGGAACAGGAAATTAAATGAAAAGGTGAATTGGAAAGGAAATGGGAAAAGGAAAGTATTGGGAAATGAAATGAAAGGGAAAAAGAAAGGAAATGGGGGAAAGAAAAGGAGAAGGGAGAAAGGAAAGGGAAAAATAAATGAAAGTAGGAAAGGAAATGAAAATGAAAAGGGGAATGGGAAAAGAAATGGAAAGAGTAAGAAAAGGGAGAAGGGAAAGAAAATAGACACGGAAAGGAAGGGGAAAGGAAATGTAAGGAATATTAAATCAAATCAAATGAAAAGGGGAAAGGAAATGAGAAAAGGAAAGGATGGTGAAATGAAATTAAAGGGAGCAAGGAAAAGGAATGGAAATGGGGGAAAGAAAAGGAAAAAGGAAGGAAAAGGAAAGGAAATTTAATAAGGCAGGGAAATGAAAGGAAGGGGAGCAGGGAACAGGAAAGGAAATGGGAAAACAAAAGGAAAAGGAAAAAGGAAATAAAGGGAAGGAAAAG
The DNA here is from genome assembly GCF_025860055.1 of Xyrauchen texanus. Classification (NCBI taxonomy): domain Eukaryota; kingdom Metazoa; phylum Chordata; class Actinopteri; order Cypriniformes; family Catostomidae; genus Xyrauchen; species Xyrauchen texanus. Next base: position 24,560,500 of record NC_068321.1, on the reverse strand, counting down.
TTAAGGAAAAAAGCTTATGAAATAGGAGTGTACCGGAGGTAGGGATTTGGTCCCTGTTAGGCAAAGCTATAATTTGTGAGCCTGAGACAAGAATGCGTTTCATTGCACACAGAAAACCTAATCTCACTAGCCGACGGCAGCAATGGCCAATGTCTTGACTCTTTCTTATTGAGTTCCCAAAAAAAATATTTTGGATCGACCAAAAGCATCTGCAAATGTCTGCAACAAATAAAACTGACCAGCATCAAGTAAACAAGCATTACATACTGAAACCATTTAGGTTTTGGTTCGGTTCATTTGCTAGTGCATTCCAGCACAGTCACATGCTTCATAGCCGTTGAGCTGAAACAACACATTACAGGTCCAATTCAAAGCCCAAAGTGTAAAATGGATTATTAAAGGGATAGTTCACCCAAAATGAAAATTGTGTCATGATTAACTCACTCTCATCTTGTTCCAAACCAGTATGACTTTCTTTCTTTCGTTGAACACTATATGAAATGTTCATTGAATGAATGCAACATTCACTTTTATCGTATGGAAAAAAGATTAAATAAAAGTGAACATACAGCCTAACCTTCCTTTGCTTTTGGGTGACCTGTCCCTTAAATCCCAGGATTCCAGATGCCAAAATGAATGGGCAGGTGTGCAAATAAGCCATCATATTCAAAACAAAACCCATAATCATAACAGAATATCATCTGCATATACACATTACACAGTAATCAACAATGATCACACACACAATTAGACACTAATAACACTACTGATACAAATATATAGTGAGATATACTATATATATTTGTGTATAGATCTATAGAGTAAAGATTATCAATAAATATGACTTCAACCCGAAGTCTGGAACGTTGCTCCATGAGTGTGTGCTTTTCGCAAAATTGGAACGAGGATTAAAATGCCATCCCTAGATCTCCCATACTGCCTTGCAAGTTAGCAATGAATCACGCCAGCTTTAATGTGAGTCAATCAGATCATGAAAACCGCCGGAGGCATTAATATTCATGTTGACTACTAAGCCAGCCACTAATAAGATCAAAGGGGAGGGCCTTACAATCGATAAACATGGTACTTTGGCTTTTGCAAATCCTGCGTTTGATTGGTTTCTGTTAACCAAAGTATTAGCGTTCTAGCTTGTTAGTATGCTTTCTAATGCTAGATCTAGACCTTCAAAGTTGTACCACTGGCCATCTGATCAAATAGATATGAACCCTAAAACAGCATTAGGCATTGCAATTGTTTTCACATTAAAATTAGTATTACATATTTCTGTAAATATGGGGGAGGAGCGAGCTGGCATCCGCCAGAGGGTGGAGGAGCGGTTGAGGACTGAGCAACAGTTTGTCCGGGAGCCGGCGAGCAAGTTCCTCTCTCTCTCCTCTCTCACTCTCTGTGTGTCTCCGCTTGCCCTTTCCCTCTCCCCACACCTCCCCTCATCTCTCCACCTGGTTAGCAGGAGGCGGGGTGGACCACTGGCTGACTGAACGGCCGGAAGGGCAGCGTCTCCCCTCCAGAAATGGGGATTAGTCAGACTGGTGGCACCCTGGCCTGAATCGTGCAACGGAGGAGTGTGACGAGGAGGAGGGCGTGGCCAGGCCACGATGGAGCATGGAGATAAAGGGCAAGCGGAGATGCCGGTTTGGGAGAGGTAGAACAGGAGCCTCACAATTGTGCGTTGCCCGGGAATGAAATCCGGGTCACGGCACCATTGTGACGCTCCTGTTCTAGCGTCAATCGCTAGTGCACCTCTTGAGATCAAGAGAGTGAGGTTTATACACATTGCACAGCTATTTATCATCTGGCTACTGTTACAAACGTTTCCTAGCAAAACAGGGGTGCTCTATTTATTGTTTCCCAAAGTATACAGTAATAGAGAGTGTTTTCGAAAGTGTCATTTTTCGGTGAAGGAAAACATCGTTCTATCTTCGATGAGAGGCGTAAACTTAGCAAATACATGTGTTTTTAAATAAAAAGAGATTAGTATGGATGTGGTTTGAAGCAGGGCTGGACTGGGAAGAGAAATTGTCCCGGAATTTAAAATGGCAACTGTCCCAACTGGGGGTCCATTCTGCATAACGCGCACCCTTGGTTGGAGACATTTCTATTTTGATTTGGTCAGTTTGAGAGACATTTTCAGATCCAGCTCACATTTCCCAGTCACTGATACGTGTCCGTTTCGCTTTATCAAGAAATAAATGGAATTAATTTCCAGTTCAGACATGTAATTAATAGCCTACCCAGACTTTACGAATATGTGTCTAAATAATTTCATAAAGCCTTGACAAAGATATGCTGATCTCAAATCATCACACCTTAAGAAGAGTAATAGACTTTTGCAAGCTTGTTTCTTTCACATAGTCAATGATACGTCAATGTTGCAATGCCTGATGCCGCTGTAAACACACGCACACTTCCATTGTTTCCTCAAGGTCGTTCCTTGCCCAAAGGAATAAGAGAAGTCGGGGCAAACTAATCAAGTTCCCAGAGAACATTACATGCCCTCTAGATTCAGTAAATTAAAACTGGATTGATATTTTAGCATGTAATTAACAAGGGCGTCAAATTTAAAGTGTTACGATTGATAGTGGATCATGAATTTTACGGTTTAAATGTCGTGAGATAGAGAACACAACCCCAGTAGTCGGACGATGGCTCAACTAGATTAAACGCTCATAAAATGATCTCACATATCTATGATCAAGGTCATTTTGTCTCAGCGTGAGACAGAATGAGACAAAACAGGCAGCTTGGCAAACACAGTCTCAATTTACACTCGGTATTAAAACCACCACATTCAGATAAAAATACACCGCTTTTAACAAAAACGCCACAACAACAAACGATTAAATTCAGTCCAGTGGTCCACGTTATGCTATGATCCTTTGATAATTACACGTGAGACTGACATGTGAGAGGGCGGGGAAAAGATCTGACTGGTGCGATGCATAATGAACAGACAGTGAGATGATTGGTTAGTTGTTCCGTTTGGGTAGATAGCTCAGGATGAATTCTCCCACGCCAAGGAAGTAGATCACCTGTGCGATGCCAAAGAGCGGGGCTATGACGAGAGCTCGACAATACGCCCCCTTCAGGAAAGCAGTGGGACCTTCGTTACGTAATATTTTCCTGTGATTGGATAGAAAACAGAGTGAAAATAGACCTGAGAAAAACTGACCTAAAATCAAAGAGATAGTTTACCCAAAAAGGAAAATGATGTCATATGTAGTGTTGGGTAAGTAAATCCCCCAAAAAAGTAATCCACCACAAAAGACTAACTAGAGGTAGACCGCTAGATCAGTTTTAGTGATTAATCAGTGCCGATAGTGGTATCGGATATTGCCAAAAATCTCTGTCAATAGTTTATTTTTTTTAATACTCAATGTTATCATTAAACCTCATCGGGTGAAATATATATACAAAACTCTTCATTTGGTTACAGTGTGTAACTTGGCTCTGTTACACACTGTAACAGAGCCAAGTCCGTGGTGTATTTCAGGCTGATTGAACCCTAAGTTGCTCCCAATGGCAGGCTAGCACCTTGCATGGCAGCTCTGCCGCCATTGGTGTATGTGTGTGTGAATGGGTGAATGAGTCACAGTGTAAAGTGCTTTGAATACCGTTAAGGTTAAAAAGGCGCTATATAAGTGCAGACCATTCACCATTCTATATATCGATATACAATACAATGAATCAACTTTTGACTCCCACTACTACCAAAAAAAGCAAAAATCGAAGTTACAGTGAGGCACTTACAATGGAAGTCAATGGGGCCCATTTTTGGAGGGTTTAAACACAGAAATGTGAAGCTTATAATTTTATAAAAACACTTTTGTTAAAACTTGTGTATTATTTGATTTATTTGTTGGTTAAATCATCATTTTTACATTCGTTTTAGGGTTCTAAGGTTTGTTGACATTACATCGACATGGCAAAAAAGTTATAAAATTGGATATATCTTTACACAGAAAAGTGATTTAATGCCACTAAAATCATGTTAACACACATATTGTTTACGTCTTGTGGCTGTAATTTTGAAACAGTTGAATTTAAATGTTTACGGATTGGCCCCATTGACTTCCATTGTAAGTATCTCACTGTAACCCAGATTTTTGTTTTTTTAATGAAAAAGAGGGGCAAGTCAAAATTATTTTTTGGGGTAATCAACATTATGGCACAAATGCTGTCAACTGAGTTTAACTTGTATTGAACCCAGAATATTTCTTTAATATTAGATATATAATAAATATACACTCACCTAAAGGATTATTAGGAACACATACTAATACTGTGTTTGACCCCCTTTCGCCTTCAGAACTGCCTTAATTCTACGTGGCATTGATTCAACAAGGTGCTGAAAGCATTCTTTATAAATGTTGGCCCATATTGATAGGATAGCATCTTGCAGTTGATGGAGATTTGTGGGATGCACATCCAGGGCACGAAGCTCCTGTTCCACCACATCCCAAAGATGCTCTATTGGGCTGAGATCTGGTGACTGTGGGGGCCATTTTAGTACAGTGAACTCATTGTCATGTTCAAGAAACCAATTTGAAATGATTCGAGCTTTGTGACATGGTGCATTATCCTGCTGGAAGTAGCCATCAGAGGATGGGTACATGGTGGCCATAAAGGGATGGACATGGTCAGAAACAATGCTCAGGTAGGCCGTGGCATTTAAACGATGCCCAATTGGCACTAAGGGGCCTAAAGTGTGCCAAGAAAACATCTCCCACACCATTACACCACCACCACCAGCCTGCACAGTTGTAACAAGGCATGATGGATCCATGTTCTCATTCTGTTTACGCCAAATTCTGACTCTACCATCTGAATGTCTCAACAGAAATCGAGACTCATCAGACCAGGCAACATTTTTCCAGTCTTCAACTGTCCAATTTTGGTGAGCTCTTGCAAATTGTAGCCTCTTTTTCCTATTTGTAGTGGAGATGAGTGGTACCCGGTGGGGTCTTCTGCTGTTGTAGCCCATCCGCCTCAAGGTTGTGCGTGTTGTGGCTTCACAAATGCTTTGCTGCATGCCTCGGTTGTAACGAGTGGTTATTTCAGGCAAAGTTGCTCTTCTATCAGCTTGAATCAGTCGGCCCATTCTCCTCTGACCTCTAGCATCAACAAGGCATTTTCACCCACAGGACTGCCGCATACTGGATGTTTTTCCCTTTTCACACCATTCTTTGTAAACCCTAGAAATGGTTGTGCGTGAAAATCCCAGTAACTGAGCAGATTGTGAAATACTCTGACCGGCCCGTCTGGCACCAACAACCATGCCACGCTCAAAATTGCTTAAATCACCTTTCTTTCCCATTCTGACATTCAGTTTGGAGTTCAGGAGATTGTCTTGACCAGGACCACACCCCTAAATGCATTGAAGCAACTGCCATGTGATTGGTTGATTAGATAATTGCATTAATGAAAAATTGAACAGGTGTTCCTAATAATCCTTTAGGGTGAGTGTAGAATTATGTGTAACCCAAGTAATTTACTTAAAAGTAGTTCGCTTAATTGAAAGTCAGTAACTGTAATTTGATTACAAGAATTTAAAATAGGATGCATTACACTATTTTTTGACTTTAAAAAGTAATTAGATTACAGTAACTAGTTACTTTGTTACCAGATTACACCCAACATATGTGTTTGGAACAACATGAGGGTGAGTAAATAATAACAGAATTAAAATGTTCTTATTTACTTATTTACAATCTTAGCACTGCTAAAGGTCAATACTTCAGACCTGTGACGTTTTGCAATCAAGGCAATTAATAAAATGAGATCACCTGATGGCCTAATAAACTGATAAAAAATGAGATTATCAAATCACCTGATACAGTCCATCACCCCAGTGTAGCTGTCCTCTTGACTGCCTCGTGTTAGTGACTGTAGCCTAGTCTTTATCACTGAAAAACACACACACAAGTACAAGACAGTTCAAGTTGGTTCAACGTTCAGTTATGAAACTGCACAGATGTTGCTTTGTGCATTGCATAACATTTGTGGTCACATTCTATATAATACCAGTGCAAGAACTGATCACAATATATTATTAAAAGCATTGTAAAAACATTATAAGATATTATACATGTACAAAGACATCATAAGGAATTAAGGCCTGGTCAAACCCATTTTTCCGGTGCGATTATTCGTCCCCAACAAGCCTTTGAACAGTATGCTGCAGCTGCTCAATCCAGCGTGTTGATTGCGATAATCTACTGGAAAACACCGTCATTGGAGCACTCTAAGTCCTCGTGGTGGCGTAGTGACTCGCCTCAATCCGGGTGGTGGAGAACGAATCTCAGTTGCCTCCGCACCTGAGACCGTCAATCTGCGCATCTTATGACGTGGCTTTTGACCGTGGAGACGTAGCGCATGTGGAGGCTTCTCGCTATTCTCCGCGACATCCACGGACAACTCACCACACGCCCCACTGAGAGCGAGAACCACATTATTTACCATCCTTAGCAACCAGGCCAATTGGTTGCTTAGGAAGCCTAGCTGGAGTCACTCAGCACACCCTGGATTCAAACTCGCGACTCCAGGTGTGACAGTCAGCGTCTTTACTCGCTGAGATACCCATAGCCACTTTAACAGCGTTTATTATATTATAATATTATGATATCAACAGCTGAAGGGTGCGTACAGCAGACTGGTATAACAACAGCACCATAACAGTGCCATCTACTGTGCAGGAGTGACATCGTTTTTTGTTAAACTCAGTGTGAATATACCTTCCGTCAAAGGCTTGTCTTGCAAAATCTTCACGGATTTGGTGTGAACACACCTTAATTCACATAAAAAACAAAGAATTCTGTCTACTATTTATGTCTCAATTCGGGTGGTGTAAGACATGTCTCAGTTGCCTCCACGTCTGAGACCGTCAATCCACGCATCTTATCACATCATGTGGAGGCTCATGCTACTCTCCACAATCCACGCACAACTTACCACACGCCCCATTGAGAGCGAGAAACACTAATCATGACCACGAGGAGGTTGCCCCATGTGACTCTACCCTCCCTAGCAACCGGGCCAATTTGGTTGTTTAAGAGACCTGGCTGGAGTCACTCAGCACACCCTGCATTCGAACTAGCGACTCCAGGGGTGGTAGTCAGCGTCAATACATGCTGAGCTACCCAGGCCCCCCTTTCAATAAAAATGTAGCAATTCTGTGATATGGCAACTTAAAAATATGTTTCAGTGTTTCAGTTTAGGAGCCAATGGATCCTTAAGTCATTCTTTTAGAGCTTGAAAGCCAAGAGCAGCCTGGACAAAATATTCTGAATATCTCCTTTAGTGTTTCATAGAGAGTCATGAGTATGTCAGGGGTGAGTATGACAATGATTTGTGAACTCATCCTTTAAGTTAAATGCATGTTACCATCTACAGGGTTGACAGCAACTGCGGCCGTGCTTCCCGCGGCGCAGCCAGATAAGAAAGAGACGTAGAATGGGGCAGGACCGTCGGCTCCTTTCTTCCCCAGATTATTCAGATTAGCAAACAGAGGGAAATAAATGATAGAAAACGGCACATCCCTGAAGGGAGGAAAGAAAAAGAGACGATTTTAGTTTAGGAAGTCATTCTGTCTGTTTTTTGGTTTTTTTTTGTAAATGTTTCCCTACCTGAGCAGAGTGGCTCCCAAGCCCTTATAAAGACCTGCGATGCCCTTTTCCTTCAGTAATTCTCTGGTGAGTTGCATAGCTGTGGGGGATTTCACCTCCACGGAGACTCCAGGGGTCACTGTCTCAGGCATGAGCTTCCTTTGGGCCGCTACACACACAAAACAAAGAGTTACATTACATGCACCATTAAAGCAGACAAACATTAATATGTTGTATGCACATATAAAATAGCCAAGTAAATTATAAATAAGATGTCAAAAAATCACTTGTGCTACTTTATCAAAATGATCATATTTCAGGCGTTGGAGCAAGTCACCAATAATGATCAATAGCTTTAAATTCAGTCTGACAGACTCTTTCGGCAATGCGTCATCAGCAATGCATAATTAACAGATATTGATATTTGTATTGATATTTTTGCCTTTACGATGGGGTTATTTAGCTGTTTTGTAGCCTCGTGATTTTCTTCAACACATTTTCTAATTATCTATGTACATGTCGCCACATGGAGTTCTGGAAAACCCTTTATGCATCCTGGTGAAGGTACATTTTCCAAGTCGTAAGTCCCCTTTTTCTCCCAATTTGGAATGCCCAATTCCCAATGTGCTTTTACGTAGTGATTCGCCTCGATCCGGGTGGCGGTGGACGAATCCCAGCTTCCTCCACGTCTGAGACCGTCAACCCGCGCATCTTATCGCGTGGCTTGTTGAGCGCCACGGAGACATAGCGGGTGTGGAGGTTTCACGCCATCCACCACGGCATCCACGCTCAACTCACCACGCGCCCAATCGAGAACGAACCACATTATAGCGACCACGAGGAGGTTACCCCATGTGACTCTGCCCTGCCTAGCAACCAGGCCAATTTGGTTGCTTAGGAGACCTGGCTGTCACTCAGCACACCCTAGAAATATATAGTTTCAATAAATAAATCACATTTTTCAAAGTCGACCGGTAGAAATGAAGTGCGTGCCGATACAATCACTGTAAATACTAGTCATGATTTGTGTGTCAATACATGAAAATTATTAATAATATTTACTTAATGTAATGGAGTATACATCAAAATTCTGACATTCCTCAAGAACGCAGTTAATGCACAAAAGAACGTCATTTTAAATTATACTAATTCATTGCATACAGCCCATTTACACTACCAACTTCTTATGAATGTGCTGCGAAACGTGCTGAATGGGCCGCGATAAGCAACAATGAGCTGCTGCGTTATGCAGAACGGACCACAAAACGGCGCCATGATATGCAGTAAAATACCCCCAACCCTGATAGATCGTCTGGAAAGCATCACATTCTAATTAACATCTGCTAAACATCTTAAAAAGATCATGTTTACAAACATTATAAATCATAAACATCTCAAAGACATCTGCTGAATGGTTAATTGACATTATAGAGGAAACGTCTTATATTGCAGAATACCAAACAGCCTAAAAAAAAAAAAAACATCTTCCAGATGAAAATGAACACATCAAATAGACTTATAATGATTAAAATGACTCATTGATATACCACATCTGGCAATAATGTACAGATTCAGCAGATTAAATGACTGAGTGAAACATGGCCAAAAGGGGGCAGAGTTTTTCTTCTCTCTCTTGTATTTTCTCTATTTTCTCTCTTTACATCACTCCATTCCTTCCTCTTTTTTAAATGTCTAGATTTTTACCAATTCTTCCGGCATCTTGCAGCTGAATCTTTAGCATCTCCATTGGTGTTGTAACAATGACCTGCAATAAAGAGTAAATATAAAGAGGAAATGTAGTGAACTCACAAACAAAAACAACTGTAAACAAGCACACTTAAAAGACTACATATTTTACCTCACGTAGGCACATACAAATTCAAGGATTTGACACCTAAAGCCACCCATTTAGACTACTATCTGATGATAGCCTAATGCTAATGCTACTGGTGGTAAAGAACAGCTTTGCATTATTTTTCTCTAATGCTAACATAGCATTTCTCCTTCAACTAGCCGTAATTAAGCCTATCAGAGCATCCATCATCCAGAAATAATGTACTTTGTGTCAGAGAGAGACTAATCACCAACATACAATTAGCCATATCCTCCCTCCCGCTAAGTTTCAGATTTGTTCAGTCTGTTTAAGTCGACGTGAAACTCGCGTGAAAAGTTCACAATGCAATCCATTTTACTTCAATGACATGACGTATTTCTGAGTGGAAAGAGTTTGTCTGTGCAGAGAGTCTGTAAAATTAGCATAAATGTTAAGCCACATAAACTAGCATCACGAGAGACCCAGTTACACATTTAATCAAATCTGAAGGGGTTTGTCGTGGACGGTTAGTGAGTTATGCTCTCTCATCTGACTAGCCACTGGTTTTATGGGATTATTTGTAAGAGATATACGCAGTCGGAGAGACCATGTGCTCACAATGCCTAGCTTAATCCAGAGTTTGTTACATACATTAGCCTAATCCTATCATTTAATCTGACATGGTTAAAAACATAGTCATTGACAACAGGAAGCTGATCAGCTCTGATTGGCTCAAATGTATCACATGACGGGATCACTTGTTAGTTAAATAAATAATTCACCAAAAAATGAAAATTCTGCCATCATTTACTCTCATTACCCTGATTTACATGTGTTTTTGTCTAGTACTGCAGGTGTGTTCAACAGAGTGTGTTTAAGGCATATGTGCTCATGAGGGTATGATGTGAATGTTTAATGGGTGTGTGTTTGTACGGTTAATGCATTTGTGTTTTGTCTCTCAAGCCATTATAAATGCTATTATCTTTCTGCTGCTGGCTTGAACTCAGGATGTGACATAATGTGTGTATGTAAAGGTACATAATAGTGGAATGATAGTGTAAATAGATGACAGCTTTTAATGGATGCTCAAGGATCAGATAGATTACAAAAGGTGTGTATATGTGGTAAACATAGTAAAAATGAATATGAATATACTGAAGTAAACATATTTTTTTTCTATTAAAAAAAAAGCAAAAAAAAAAGGTTAGTCGGACCACACTAGTCACGCTGTATGTTTTGTGCCGTAGATTCAAAAGAACCGGCACATAAGAGTCATTCGTTCGTGAACCGGACTACACTAGTCACGCTGTATGTTTTGTGCCATAGATTCAAAAGAACCGGCTCATAAGAGTCATTCGCTCGTGAATCGGACTACACTAGTCACGCTGTATGTTTTGTGCCATAGATTCAAAAGAACCGGCTCATAAGAGTCATTCGTTCGTGAATCGGTCTACACTAGTCACGCTGTATGTTTTGTGCCATAGATTCAAAAGAACCGGCTCATAAGAGTCATTCGTTCGTGAACCGGACTACACTTGTCACGCTGTATGTTTTGTGCCGTAGATTCAAAAGAACCGGCACATAAGAGTCATTCGTTCGTGAACCGGACTACACTAGTCACGCTGTATGTTTTGGGGTATAGATTCAAAAGAACCGGCTCATAAGAGTCATTCGCTCGTGAATCGGACTACACTAGTCACGCTGTATGTTTTGTGCCGTAGATTCAAAAGAACCGGCTCATAAGAGTCATTCGCTCGTGAATCGGACTACACTGGTCACGCTGTATGTTTTGTGCCGTAGATTCAAAAGAACCGGCTCATAAGAGTCATTCGCTCGTGAATCGGACTACACTAGTCACGCTGTATGTTTTGTGCCGTAGATTCAAAAGAACGAGCTCATAAGAGTCATTCGTTCGTGAACCGGACTACACTAGTCACGCTGTATGTTTTGTGCCGTAGATTCAAAAGAACCGGCTCATAAGAGTCATTCGTTCGTGAATCGGACTACACTAGTCACGCTGTATGTTTTGTGCCGTAGATTCAAAAGAACCGGCTCATAAGAGTCATTCGCTCGTGAATCGGACTACACTAGTCACGCTGTATGTTTTGTGCCGTAGATTCAAAAGAACCGGCTCATAAGAGTCATTCGTTCATGAATCGGACTACACTAGTCACGCTGTATGTTTTGCGCCGTAGATTCAAAAGAACCGGCTCATAAGAGTCATTCGTTCATGAATCGGACTACACTGGTCACGCTGTATGTTTTGTGCCGTAGATTCAAATGAACTGGCTCATAAGAGTCATTCACTCGTGAATCGGTCTACACTAGTCACGCTGTATGTTTTGCGCCGTAGATTCAAAAGAATCGGCTCATAAGAGTCATTCGTTCATGAATCGGACTACACTAGTCACGCTGTATGTTTTGTGCCATAGATTCAAAAGAACCGGCTCATAAGAGTCATTCGCTCGTGAATCGGACTACACTAGTCACGTTGTATGTTTTGTGCCATAGATTCAAAAGAACCGGTTCATAAGAACCGGCTCATAAGAGTCATTCGTTCGTGACTCGGACTACACTGGTCACGCTGTATGTTTTGTGCCATAGATTCAAAAGAACCGGCTCATAAGAGTCATTCGTTCATGAATCGGTCTACACTAGTCGGTCTACACTAGTCACTAGTTTTTATTTATGAGTCATTTGTTCGGGAATCTGACAACAGTGGTCACACTGTATGTTTCATGCTCTAGATAAAATAAAACATCTCATAAGAGTCATTTCTTTGTGTGTCACAGTTCTGAATTATTATCATATTCAAATAGCAATGTATTTACATGGTACTCCAAGAAGGCTCTTCAAAGAATTGTACATTTGTAAATTTATGGGATGTCCCTATTTGGACAGATTTGTAAATGTGTTTTGTATACTGACCTGACATGTACCTGCACCACAACCGGCCAACATCTCTCGCAATAAAGTGAGTTTCTGACTGAATAACAAAATAAATGGACAACACGTTATTTAAGACAGTGTTACTAAATCAGATCAACCTTTCTCATTATCACCAAACACACACACACACACACACACACACACACACACACACACACTGAGAGATGTTAATAATTCACACTCTGACCAGGCAGCGTTGGTCAATAATTCACTGGTGCTGTTTTCGATCATCATGGAGACGCAGGCGGTCAGAGAATCTAGATGACATTTGAGCAAGGCATTGTGGGTATTGTCTGTGTGCTGCAGCCTCTATTTAATATTTATGTCTGTTATTTAATGTAATGCAGCGCTGTTCCATGTGCCAAATTGATTGAGATATTTATAAAAGATATTAATACCATGGTAATTTGATATATGTTTGATTACCATATTTATATGTCACAGTATGAAATGACACTGTAAGGTACATTTAAGTATACTATAGTACTACTATCATGGTTCGATCACTGTAATATGCACCATGGTAAATATAGAAATACTATGGAATTACCATAATGATTGTGGCCAAAAGAAAACATGGTATAATTTTATCGTAACACGATGGTCCTTTTTTGTAAAATATGCTATTTTATGAAGTACTTTGGAGTTCCATGTGAATACCATGATACATTAATATGGTAATGATACAGTACTATGATAAATATCATAATACCAAGGTATAATCTGAGACCACTGTATCATGGTACAAACATAGTATATATATAGTTATAAATATAACATATTAATACCATTAATAGGATTTTATATTCGGTTCTGGAAACCTATTTTAACTGCGACGAGAACATTAATGGAAAAATATGACCAAAAACAATTTTTTTCAGATTGCTAAATAAATAATTGAATGCATTTCACAGAATGTTACTGTAACGTGGCATATTTCACAGAGAAATGAGAAATGGCGAGCTGTGTGTGTGATTGAGTGTGTGTGGACGTGTTCAAGGCCGGGAATGAAACCAACCAGTGTATCAGGCCAGACGGTGCGTGTGTGTGTGTGTGTGTGTGTGTGTGTGCACAGTCACCTAAAAGGGCTAGTCACCGTGTTTATAACGGCTTGTATGTGTACTGCTTGTGTGCACATATGTGTGTGTGTTTATGGCTCACCCATCCTTAGAGAGGTGAAATCTGAAAAAATCATTTGCCGCCAACTTGATGGCTTTTTCCGGAGTGACGAGAGTTAAATTCACCGCTGCACCTGAAAGAGAAAGAATGAAATAGTTTTCATTTTCAATTTCTTGTGCACAAACAAACCTTTTGATTATGTTTCATTAGCATTGGCTTATAGATGTAGCAGGTGCAATGCAACAGTCTGATTCATTCATATATTGTAAATGTATATTCAGCACCAGCCTTACTGTCAAAATTCACCACAACATTCATTCATCTCACACTTAATGTATGCAGATCTATGCAGTGTTATTATATATATATATGTATTATTTTTATCTACGTATTATATTATAGTATATTATTTTATATATGTATTATATACAAAATAGTTAATTTCTTTAAGAGATAGTGTAATAATTATGCAAATATACATGTATTATTATTATGTATATATATATATATATACATAATATTATTTATTGTATGCAGAAGCAATGCAACAGGCTCACTTTGCTACTTAGATCAACGTATTTCCAATTACTGCCAACTAAGGGAAACATTTCAATTAAATAACAAGCTAATATAAATAATTGTCCTCAATCTCTGATTGTACTTTTGAGAATGTAGGTTCGTTGCAAAGTCTTGTAGACATGCCCGTGTGTATGAATAAATGAACTCATGCGTCTTGTCGTGTTTTATGCTCATTTGACCTTTTTAAGACACGGTGATAACGTTTGCTGTTTCTTTTGTTTCGTTTGTGTAATGCTTTTCGTCGTTACCCTATTTCTGCTGTCTTTGCCACGGTCTAGGACGGCCTTGTAAACGTCTCTGTGATAACGCAGGTGCAACTTTAAAGTACACAGAGAGTATTGTGACACAACAATGCACTTGCTTTCTAGAGTCACTGTGTTGTATTCAAAGTATTCCACACAGCACTCGTTTGCTTTCTGCCACAACATTATACGCACGTTTGAAGACACACAGTTGTCATGGCGACGAATACCTCCATCTATTGTTGTGATCTGAGATCTGACCGTTCAAAACTGCACATGTTTTTATTGCTCCTTGATATCTGCATAATTTTGGATGGAAAAATGAAACGAAAACAAAAAATATGAAAACGAAATATAGTTTTTGCGTTTTTAATTTTATAAATGGATAATTAATACAAAACAAACACGCACCAGGGTTGTTGTTGTTGTTCATAACAACTGATTTTTGTAAACTGAAATACAATAATTAACGCAAAGCAAACAGAAACTAAATGAAATATAAAACCAAGCTATCTTTACTATAGACCGTAACACTCACTTTTTCAGCCATCTTGGTTCCGGAAGTATTTTTCCCATTAATTTATTCCATAGACTTTTCATAAAAGAGTTGTAAGCCATGAACCAAACCAACCAGCTCTGGGGTGAATCACAACATTAAAAACTTTGATTTGATGCAAAAAAATCAGACAAAAAGTCAAAGGTGCAATACTGTGTACTTAATGTCTTTCATGAAGGAATGAACTACAATCCCATGAAGCATTGCAAATGATGTAATCGAATGAAAAACAATGGAAAATATAAAACTGTTGATTTAAAGTTGTTGATTATAAGTATATAAACTATATATTTTTATTGCAAAATACTCATAAGAAGTTTGAGAGTCTAGGGAGCTTGACTCGATTGCGTCAATCGCAGTGCATCATGGGAGTGGGCGGTCACTGCAGAGCTCTTTTGCCGCACTTTGATGGACGTGCACCTCTGATTAGTGGAGCTTTCTCTTTAGGATTCACCGGTAGAGTAGTTCTTCACCAGGATTTTTGCTATAAAACATGATTTCTAAACAGTTATGTTGAAATAACGCAGACTAACAACCGCAGTGCTCAAGGTAGGTCTGTCTTTAAAGGTTTATAAGTTATCATTAATAATGTACGTTTACTTCCAGACTGTTGTGCTCTATAGTTACTAAAACTGAAACTAAAATATATAAAGACGTCAGAAATGTGATGAAACTATTAAATAAATCTGAACGGTCATTAATAAAACCAGTGTTGACACTAACTAGAGCCAAACTCAAATGTAAATTACATTAGAAAATAGTCTTACATTTTAATACTATTTATTTTACTGTCCACCAGGTGAAAATCGAAAAGTGTCCGTATTATAAAGATGCTTTGTTCAAATCCCTAACCCCTCAGTATGAGTAATAGTAATAGTAATGCTTGTCTTAGCAAACACCACTAATAACCATGAAATAACCCTTGAAAAAACACATACCTCTGTACATCCCGAAGTATCCTTCTGACCGAATGGTCTTAATAAGGCAGTCTGACCTGCAGAACGCACAAACATACACACAACTATATAATGCACTATCCAAACATGAAAACATAGAGAGTCTGTAATGAGATCTGCATTGGACACCCACATGCTGGAATAGAGGCGGCATCCATTCTGCTGGTTTTGAAGGCGAGTCTTGGCCAAATCAATGGGGAACACACAGGTAACACCGATCAGTCCGGCCACACCGCCGTTTATTAGCTTGGCAGGCAAACTGGAGCAAATAATGAGAGGAGATGAGAAACAGGGAGACATCAATGAGAAAATAACAGAATTATTATGAAGCGACAACTATAAGTACATCATTTGCATGTTGATTTCTCCAAAATGAATGGCGTGGGTTTGGGGCAAGACTATCTGTTTTATGACCGATGGAAGTTAGTGGGTGTACTTGGAATTGTTATGGTAAAAAACGAGCAGCAAAACTCACCTGATCTGTTTATCAGCCATTTATCTGAGTCCCTGTTCGTCTTCAGTGTGTGTGCTTGTGTGTGTATGTTGAAGGTGTTAGAGTGCTTGTTTTCTCTGAGACTTGATTTTGGGATCAGTCCATTCACCTGCTAGATACCTGAGAGAGAGAGATAGAGAAAGAGAGAGATCAAGAGAGAAAGAGAGAGAGACTGATTGTAAATTCTGAGCAGTCTTTTATGATTCAAGCGTCATCTCTTAATATTTGACTCCAGAAATTCTTCACACTCCATAGCATCCCTTGCTTTATTCCTTATATTTCATCCGCTCTTCCTGTCTATTCCTTTCATTTGAACTCTCTATCTTTTATTTTTATTCTAAGATGTCTGTTTATAGAATAAATTGGTTATTTTACATGTTGTGCTCGTTTAAACAATTGCATAACAGAGCGCAACAGTGCTAACCCATTTTTTTCAGCCATATTGGTTTCGGAAGTGTTTTTGCCTATTCATTTTTGTCCATAGAGATGTTATAAAATCCTTCATAAAAGAGTTGCAAGCCATTAACCAAACCAACCAGCTCTGAGGTGAATCACAACATTTCTTTAAAATACTTTGCAAAATCGAACAAAAGCACAAAGGTACAAGACTGTGTGTACTTAAAGGTGCTGTAAGCGATTTTAGCCGTTCAAGAATTTCTACAAAATGAGCCATTGGATTAGCCACACCCTCTTTTTCCAAAACCCCGCACTCCAAAGATCCCATTAGCTTTCTTGAGACCTTTGTTGTCAAAAACAATAGCAGCAAAACAGCGCCCTCAACTGACAACTGTTATGAACAACATGGCATAAAATGGCATTATGACTTGTAGAGTTGGTAGAGCGGGTCGGCCACTAATCGCAGGATTGGTTGTTTGAATCCTGGCACACATGACTCCACATGCCGAAGTGTCCTTGGGCAAGACACTGAACCCCAAGTTGCTCCCAATGGCGGGCTAGCGCCTTGCATGGCAGCTCTGCCGCCATTGGTGTATGAATGTGAGTAAGTGTCACAGTGTAAAAAGCTTTGAATACCGTTAAGGTTAAAGAAGTGCTATATAAGTGCACTTTGTTGCCCACGATTCTCTTGTATATTTCTCTTCAGGATCATGGGTAGTGTAGTTTTTCACTAGAGGTTTAGCTATTATTAAATGACGTGTACAATAGAAGCATATCCCATAAATTGCCATTGATAATAAATTCCCCTATGGAAAAATGTATGGTATTTTTACTTTCTTTTTTCATTTTCTCCCCCTTTCTCCCCAATTTGACTAATTCCCAATATGCTCTAAGACCTCGTGGTGGCGTAGTGACCACGTGACCTATAACAATGCAGAATTGGACATATTTTTTAATGTCTTCATTTTTAAATGGTTTATTCCCACATTTTAAAAGAAAAATACAATTCAATATGCAATAAAATTCTCAGACTTTTCAACCCAATGTACTGCATATACATGACTGAAAGTGTAGAAGTATTTGTTTGCAGGTGTAATAGTCATTTTACAATGAATAAATTAATGAATGAATGAACATTTACTACTAAACACGCTGAAATGGAGTGTAGGTTAAAGAGAAAGAAGAAGAACGAGACAGAAAGCGAGATAGAAAAGGTCACGAGATGTTTGTGTGTAAAATAAGAGAGATTGTGGTCTGTTTGTGTTTAATGCTAATCATATGTGGAATTTGAATAACTTGAATCCAGTTACACTCTTTCTCTCTCTCCTCCTCCCTCTTACCTCCCCTCCATTCAGCCAATCACCTTGTCTCTCTGGCTTAGTCTCCGCCCTCTCTTCCCTCTGCTTCTCATGTTATACTTTCTGCTGACTGGAAATCTCTGCACCATTTCTGCCACTGAATCAGATTTTCATTTTTCACTGGTTTCCTCTATTTCTTCTTCTCGAAAGATGCTGAAAATGCTCTTTCTCTGTTGTAAATGTTTTTCTCATGCCAACAAAACACACTAAATTGTTGAAACTGAAATTGAGAAAGAGAACTGCAGAACATGGGCTTGCCAATTTGCATACAATCCATCCTAAGAAGTATGATATTAGCATTAGTGTGTCCAAGATCATAATAGTTATATATTGAATATTATATATATACATGTACCCTCGTCTATATATGTATTGTTGTGGCAGGGCGGAGGGCAGGGCTGGATCGTGATTCCACACACCCGGTCCCTAATCGGGCTAATCAAGCCTCAGAGAGGGATAAAGGCCGACTGGAAACTGCTTTGCGACAGAGAGAGAGATTTATGGACAGCTGTCCGACACCTTTGTGTGTTTGTCTTTTTGGTAAAGTTTATAGTTAACACTGGTGCCGAAACCTGGGAAGGAGTAGGGATGCGTCGCAGTAGAGTCCTCGCCACTACCATCCACCCCAACGGAGCAACCGCGGACATCCGCTGGAGGACGGAGGAGCCCGGCCCCCTGGAACATTTACATTTACATTTATGCATTTGGCAGACGCTTTTATCTAAAGCGACTTACAGAGCCCTTATTACAGGGACAATCCCCCTGGAGCAACCTGGAGTTAAGTGCCTTACTAGGACACAATGATGGTGGCTGTGGGGTTTGAACCAGTGTTCTTCTGATTACCAGATTACCAGTTATGTGCTTAGACCACTACACCACCACCACTCTGGAACGGAGGAACGCTGCCGACCGTGAGGGAAGGAGGGGCTCCCAACCAACCGCCTGGAGTGGTTACCACTGCTAGGGGCGGGGGAGACCCCTACCGTCCACCAAAAACAGGGGCCGGAGATCTGCCTCTGATCTGCCCAGGGAGGCATGGCTGTCATCCATTAGAGGGTGGAGGAGTGGCCGAGGACCAAGCTACGGCATATCAGAGAACCGGCGAGTAAGTGTCTCACTGTTTTTCAGTGTCTTATACACGAGCGCAACGTTTTTAAGATCCCGTGTCAGGTTAAAACTTCGACATTTAAAACTGCGTCTTAAGATACCTGTGCTTTTTTGGTGCGAACAGCTCCTAAGTTGAGTTTTGGGATGCTGGTGTCCTCACCAGGCTTCTCAACTAGCTTAACCAGCTAAACTTTCCTGGATAACAACATGGCTATGCTGGTTCACCAGGTAGACCACTGCCAAACCAGTATTAACCAGCATAAACTAGTCTGGACCAGCATGGAAATTAAACTTGCTCCAAATTGACCTTTTCAGCATGCTCCATTATATTTATTTTCTTTTCTCTTCACACCTCTTGTTTTCCACATCCATCCCGCTGGTTTTCCATCAGTCTCTCTAACTGAGGAACTGCCAGAGAGACTGTTTTGAGTGGCACAATGTTCCTGCTATCAGTTAACACTAAATCACTGATATTTAGAGTCTTGCACAAGAATGAGGTCGAGCTACAATGATCAAATAATAAACCCAACTCAAAATATGTCTCAAAACTTGCCAGATTAAACATTTCTCATCAAATTCTTTCAAGACCAAATGATCTGAGCTACAGTATACAATCAATCTTTAATTTTAAAGGTCTATCCTCAACAACCTTCTCATTTGTGTCTTTTTGTATTTCTTCTGAGCAATTAGGAGAAACATCTGAGACAAAGATCAAATTTCAACATAACTGACGACTTTCCATTAAGTCTTGTGAGCTATGACAAAGCAACCTCTGACCAATACAATGTTGTTCTGGGAGACTATCATGAACATTCAGCTTTCAGTTTCAAAGATGAACAGAAAAGGCTGAAAATGAAGTGTGCATGTTAATAGTGGTTTGGTCTTGTGACAGACAGCATTCTGTAGAGTCACGCTTCTACATTACTAGAGCTTCTAGCTCTACTAGATATCCGTTTTCTCCCAATATTGGAATGCCCAATTCCCACTACTTAGTAGGTCCTTGTGGTGGCGCGGTTACCTCAATCCGGGTGGCGGAGGACAAGTCTCAGTTGCCTCCACTTCTGAGACCGTCAATCTGCGCTTCTTATCACGTGACTCGTTGTGCATGACACCGCGGAGACTCACAGCATGTGGAGGCTCATGCTACTCTCCACGATCCACACACAACTCACCACACGCCCCATTGAGAGCGAGAACCACTAATCACGACCACGTGGAGGTTACCCCATGTGACTCTACCCTCCCTAGCAACCGGGCCAATTTGGTTGTTTAGGAGACCTGCCTGGAGTCACTCAGCACGCCCTGGATTCAAACTCGCAACACTAGGGGTGGTAGTCATACCCAGGCCCCCGCTTCTAGATTATTCTTAATGTCAAGCACTAAGTTTGAATACAAGATCATTAAGCACTTAATAAGTATAACATCCTACCAGACAGAAATGTCCTCCGACCATCAACGTGTACAGGTAAAGTGTACTTTAAAGATAAGAGAAGCCATTGATGAGAAAGTGATGAATGAATGAGCACTTTTATTGAAGTAAACCTCGAACTGCTAAACTTCCATACACCTGGGAAAGTGTGTGTGTGTGAGTTGAACTGCCTCAGTGCACTTTGAACCAGATAATGACCTCTGACCCTCATTAAAACCTTTGAGGTAACACACTCATCCACTATGCATGATATAAACTGATTCCACATCACAATCAGCATGTAAAGTTATAATCAAGCAACTGCAGGTTTTTGTCAAGTTTGATGTACAAAGCGAATATTTGTACTAAATAATACCATTTTATGTATTTTAATGCTTATTAGAGTATCGCGTTGAAATGTGTAATTTCTGCGACACTAGTGTCAACATATTTTCGAATACTCTCCATCTGCCTTCGGTCGAACTAATAGATGGTCTCGCCCCAATCCAAACTCACGCTATTGGTTGAACCAATGTTGCCGTGTCGGGATTGTCGGGCCGTGCAAATAAAAACATTTTTCGGGGAAATCAACCAATGAAAAGTGTACTTATAGTTGTCTCTGCATATTAACCCTCCTACTGCAATTTTTAATTTTGAATGTATTTCCTATTACTCATGACTGCTCAGTACAACTTGTGGTCATGAGTTATGAAACCAACATATTCTTTTTCAACAAAACTTCATCATAACAACTGTACAGCTCAAGTGTACAACATTAATACTTCTTTACTATGTTTTTAAGCAAAATCTATTCTATTTTACGACGATTAACTGCTGATCGTTGCTGTAAACTGGTTCGCCATCAGATGGCTGCAGAGTAAAATGTGAACAATTTCCTCTTTCAAGCCATATTTAGACTAATGCGTGCATGAACACACCCCCTTTAGACAGTTGTACCTTTGATTTAGTTTATTTGTCATGTCTGTTTTGTACAGAAATGTGTGTGTGTGTGGGGGGGGGCCTGAGTTGCTCAGCAAGTAAAGACGCCGACTACCACACCTGGAGTCACTAGTTCGAATCCAGGGCGTGCTGAGTGACTCCAGTCAAGCTTCCTAAGCAACCAAATTGGCCCGGTTGCTAGGGGTGTGAAGTCATGTTTGTGTAACCTCCTTGTGGTCGCTATAATGTCGTTCTCGCTATCGGTGTGATGTGCGGTGAGTTGTGTGTGGATGCTGCGGAGAATAGCGTGAAGCCTCCACACGCACTAGGTCTCCACGGTAACGCTCAACAAGCCACGTGATAAGATGCGCGGATTGACGTCTCGGGCGTGGAGGCAACTGAGATTCGTCCTCCACCACCCGGATTGAGGCGACTCACTACACCACCACGAGGACTTGGAGTACATTGGGAATTGGGCATTCCAAATTGGGGAGAAAAATCCTTAAAAAAACAAAAAAAAATTGTTATATCTCTTAAGCATCTTTATTTAAAAATCTGAAGAATAAAATAATAATAATTATGTGTTATTTTGATAGTCTTGACAAAGTCCCAAAGTTTGGGTCCCGTACTAAAACATATGTGGTATATAAAAATGACTATCCACCTCTCCTGGTCAAAAAGGACCTGAAGCTGGATGGACCGTTTTTTAACAAAAAAGTTGCACACATCAGCTATAACGTTACAACGTGATAACGGCAAACTCGACTGAAATCTAGTCTTATTGTTGCCCTGATCTCCCTGTTCATCTGACAATTTATCTTTATCTTTCAGAATATATATATCTACATAACAGAGTTCACTGAGATTGTTGCCACAGAAACAGACTCAAGAAAGCACTAAACAAATCCTAATAATGAGTGCCAGATATTTCCACATCGGTTGCAGATGTCAAACCCGCTCACGCATGCACACAAACGCTTGCAAGTCTGTCATATTTGTGAGGAATGTGAGTAAATGCAATTCGGCCAGTTTGACTAATGACAAAAGAATGTTACATTTGACGTTAATACACACACATGTCAGTGCTGACCCACAGTGAGTAACATAGCTCACATATACATGTAATGTTCGCTCTATGTCTTGCTCTTCTGCCAAATGCAGGGATGCAGAGAAACTGAAGATGAAGGAGAGGAAGAGTAGTGAAAGAAGAGAGGGAGATCTAATGAGAGACAGCTGGGTGGGAGGAAAAGTGTAGATGGAGGGAGGGAAAGATGGAGAGATGGGAGGAGGAGGAGGAGGAGGAGGAGAGGACACTAGCAGCTGGTACAGGCAAGAACACTTAGAAGTACAAACCTAGCTGGAAAATCCAGCTAAAACCAGCTTCTGATGGTATATGGCTGGTTTCTAGATGGTACAAGCAAGTCATTTATAGTCATAAGTCATTTTTGGAATACAAAACTCCATAAGATGTTGGTTAATGGAGAAAAATAACCTTGGGAGAAACCAGACTCACAGTGGGGGCCAGTTCCCCTCTAGCTAACATCATGAATATAAAGCCAATATGAGTTATTTATGTGCAGTGCAAGTCATGGTTTAAGATAAATAAACCAAGTAAGTGTTAAGGTCCAGATTTAAAAATATATTTGGGCTCATTGATCTCTATTCTGACTATCACCCCTGGAGTTGCACGTTTGAATCCAGGGCATGCTGAGTGACTCTAGTCAGGCTTCCTAAGCAACCATTTGGCCCGGTTGTGGTGGGTTGGGTCACATGGGGAAACCTCCCCGTGGTCGCTATAATGTGGTTCTCGCTCTCGGTGGGGCGCGTGGTAAGTTGTGCGTGGATGCCGTGGAGAATAGTGTGAAGCCTCCACACACGCTACATCTCCACGGTAACGCACTCAAATAGCCACGTGATAAGATCCACAGATTGACGGCCTCAGACGCTGAGGCAACTGAGATTCGTCCTCCGGCACCCGGATTAAGGCGACTCACTATGCCACCACAAGGACCTAGAGCGCATTGGGAATTGGGCATTCCAGATTGGGGACAAAAGGGGAGAAAATAAAAAAAAAGGAGTGTAGTCCATCAAAAAACAAAGGTGATGCAAAGAGATCAATGAGGTGCATCGCAGTTCAGCTGGCCTAGATTCTCGATTGGCTGGACTACCGTCCCGTAGACCTGGTTTCGACCCGGTAGACCATCTTGGCCAAGCTAGTAAGAGTATTGGTATTCCAACTTGGACTAGCAATAAACAAACTATCATGTTCCATGTTGCTATAAGTGATGTTAGCCATTTTGCTAACTTAAACTAGACTTGGCCACTGAATCAGACCACCGCCCTCCAAAACAGAATATGCTAAAATGATTGACAGGCAGAGAGCTCCTCAAAGTCTTGTGATTGGCTAAACAATGGCGTCCCTGTTTACAGAGGCTGAGGCTGTCATAGAGACAGATGTGGTTTTATCAGGACACCTATTTCAGTGATATCTGTCTGGTTGCACACATTATCTGTATAGCTACATTTACATTTATGCATTTGGCAGACACTTTTATCCAAAGCGACTTACAGTGCACTGATTACAGGGACAATCCCCCCAGAGCAACCTGGAGTTAAGTGCCTTACTCAAGGACACAATGGTGGTGGCTGTGGGGATCGAACCAGCAACCTTCTGATTAACAGTTTATCAGTTATGTGGTTTAGACCACTACACCACCACATATACCACACATATTAATTATTTTAAAACATTTTCAAATGCACTATAGTAAAAGTGTTTTGAAGTTTAAAAAAATTGGGCAAAAACTGTGTATGAACTGATAATCTGCCATTCTATTCCTTATTTGTGTCATGACCACTAGTGTTCATTTTACCAGGAAACTGCCGCGAAATGTACAACGAGCCATACATGAAAATAATTAAGCAAAACTAGCGATTCTAGTAACGGGAGACCAGGTTGCTCATCTCTTTTCTCCACAGGCCTGTTGTCATGGTTTCAGTGTGACTGCTGTGTCTGATCTGAACAAGAGGTTGTGTTGTATTGTGCTTCAAATCCAGAATAATCCCATATTTAATCCCTCAGCGTTCAGATACACCCTTTAATTGTGACATGAAATTGAATGCATAACCTTGGTAAAGAGAGGTTACTATAAGGGATTCATCCGATGTGATATTCTCAAAATAGCTGAATATTGACAGATATATCAGTCTATCACTATGCCAAATATTAGAGAGAAGAAAGCAGTAGACGTCCTGTCATTTAGAGTCGTATAGCTTCACATGTAGAGGAATCAATGGCTGACGAAATGGGAAGACAGTAATGAGTGACTTACTGAAGACCAAAGACTGATTTATTGAGTCTAAAGAGCAATAAGATGCGGGAGAGACCAAAATCAGCTGGTCAGCTCAGCCGGATCAGTAAACAAGCTCTTGTTGTCTCCTGGTTAATGGGTTTGCCGACGTACTCTCACGAGTGTGTGTGTATGTGTGTGTGTGTGTGTGTGTGTGTGTGCAGTTGCACTCTCTTCATCTCACTTTGGTCACTATTATGTCAGTAAGAGTTCTGGAAGGGTTTAAACAATTTATGGGAATGCAGTGTTTCCTACATGTTGTATTTAAATACATTTTAATAGGCACAATGGAAATTCAACAGACATGTAATAATACAGTATGTCCGTAGCATGAGTAAATATGCACATGAAAGGTATGCCGATGTTTCCAGTGCACATGTTTAAATGCTTAATTTTTCATTTTATTTCATTTTGTTTTGAGGTGCCTTAGCATGTGAATGTATTCATACAGCTGTGACTGGAAAATCTACACGAAAACTGTAATCTGCGAGTTATTAACTCGTTATCTTTCACCTTTGCCCTGTCGGGAATCATTTCACTCACACTTAAGGTCACCTGAGACAAGAATGTGTTTGACAGTCATTTATATTTCAATATATCCATTTGCCTGAAACTAAGCAAAATAATTTTTCAATTATTTGAAAATTATTTCGAGCTGGATGGAGCAAAAATTTTATGAAATTGATATTACCGTTATTTCGTTTTTTAAAGAATACCAGTATATGAATAGTGTACAATTCAGTGCCGTGTTGACACTCAAATGACCATTTTTTACCATCTGATAACATCAGTGCCATGATAATTTGATATATGGCAACTGTTAAAAAATTATTTGGCTACATTTACGGTAAAATAGTGGCAACTGTGGTTGCCAGAAATTTACAGTAAAGAAATACGATGAACATGTACTCAATTAAACTTCCAAGAGGTCTGGTCTCTACGTTTCCTTCCCAGCAAAGGTCTGGAAAATGTGTAGCTTACATAGTGTCCGAAGTTATTTGGCTAGGATAAATAGTTTTTATAACTTGCCACGTTGGCAGCGATAGTACTTTGTAAAAAAATATATATATATATACACTCACCTAAAGGATTATTAGGAACACCTGTTCAATTTCTCATTAATGCAATTATCTAATCAACCAATCACATGGCAGTTGCTTCAATGCATTTAGGGGTGTGGTCCTGGTCAAGACAATCTCCTGAACTCCAAACTGAATGTCAGAATGGGAAAGAAAGGTGATTTAAGCAATTTTGAGCGTGGCATGGTTGTTGGTGCCAGACGGGCCGGTCTGAGTATTTCACAATCTGCTCAGTTACTGGGATTTTCACGCACAACCATTTCTAGGGATTACAAAGAATGGTGTGAAAATGGAAAAACATCCAGTATCGCGGCAGTCCTGTGGGTGAAAATGCCTTGTTGATGCTAGAGGTCAGAGGAGAATGGGCCGACTGATTCAAGCTGATAGAAGAGCAACTTTGCCTGAAATAACCACTCGTTACAACCGAGGTATGCAGCAAAGCATTTGTGAAGCCACAACACGCACAACCTTGAGGCGGATGGGCTACAACAGCAGAAGACCCCACCGGGTACCACTCATCTCCACTACAAATAGGAAAAAGAGGCTACAATTTGCAAGAGCTCACCAAAATTGGACAGTTGAAGACTGGAAAAATGTTGCCTGGTCTGATGAGTCTCGATTTCTGTTGAGACATTCAGATGGTAGAGTCAGAATTTGGCGTAAACAGAATGAGAACATGGATCCATCATGCCTTGTTACCACTGTGCAGGCTGGTGGTGGTGGTGTAATGGGGTGGGGGATGTTTTCTTGGCACACTTTAGGCCCCTTAGTGCCAATTGGGCATCGTTTAAATGCCACGGCCTACCTGAGCATTGTTTCTGACCATGTACATCCCTTTATGGCCACCATGTACCCATCCTCTGATGGCTACTTCCAGCAGGATAATGCACCATGTCACAAAGCTCGAATCATTTCAAATTGGTTTCTTGAACATGACAATGAGTTCACTGTACTAAAATGGCCCCCACAGTCACCAGATCTCAACCCAATAGAGCATCTTTGGGATGTGGTGGAACGGGAGCTTCGTGCCCTGGATGTGCATCCCACAAATCTCCATCAACTGCAAGATGCTATCCTATCAATATGGGCCAACATTTCTAAAGAATGCTTTCAGCACCTTGTTGAATCAATGCCACGTAGAATTAAGGCAGTTCTGAAGGCGAAAGGGGGTCAAACACAGTATTAGTATGTGTTCCTAATAATCCTTTAGGTGAGTGTACACTGATCAGCCACAACATTAAAACCACCTGCCTAATATTGTCTAGGTCCCCCTCGTGCCGCCAAAACAGCACCAACCCGCATCTCAGATCAGCACAAATGTACAGAGCAGTTATCTGAGTTATTGTAGACTTTGTCTGTTCAAACCAGTCTGGCTATTCTCTGCTGACCTCTCTCATCAATGAGGTGTTTCCATCCACAGAACTGCCCCTCACTGGATGTTTTTTAGTTTTTGGCACCATTCGGAGTAAATTCCAGAGACTGTTGTGTGTGAAAATCCCAGAAATACTCAAACCAGCCCGTCTGGCACCAACAATCATCCATGCGATTATCTAATCAGCCAATCGTGTGGCAGCAGTGCGTTAAATCAAGCGTATATGGGTCAGGAGATTCAGTTAATGTTCACATCAACCATCAGAATGGGGAAAAAAAATTATCTCAGTGATTTGGAGCGTGGCATGATTGTTGGGCTGATTTGAGTATTTCTGGGATTTTCACACACAACAGTCTCTGGAATTTACTCAGAATGCTGCCAAAAACAAAAAACATCCAGTGAGGGGCAGATCTGCGGATGGAAAATCCTAAAGAGTCAAAATATTCACTTAAAAACTGGGCAGGGATGAGGACATTGGGGGCCTGAGGGATCCTTTCTACCAAATATGAAACTATTTCATCAAGACGTCATCATTTACATTTATGCATTTGGCAGACGCTTTTATCAAAGCGACTTACAGAGCCCTTATTACAGGGACAATCCCCCCGGAGCAACCTGGAGTTAAGTGTCTTGCTCAAGGGCACAATGGTGGTGGCTGTGGGGTTCGAACCAGCAACCTTCTGATTAACAGCCCTGTGTTTTAGCCACTACGCCACTACACCACTCCATGTAAAAATAGTAACATATGTGACACTAAAATGATGCAAAAACGCAGAAAACCCCAATAAGAAACAACTATTCCCATAAAGCATGATGAAATGGGACGATTGGGATTATTGTTATGCACCATAACTTTAACATTTATGTATTCTCTTATTAAACATAATATACATTTTGTATGTTGTATATATGGTTATTATATTACAATTATATCTATATTTTACCGTAGAATAGCATGTATTGTCTTGTTCAATATATTATAATTTTGTACTGTATATGTTAAAGGTGCTATAAGCGATTTCTTCATGGAATGTAATGCAAAAACATTACACTTATTAATGAAATAAGTGTCGTGAGATATCTCACCAGTCTCTGTGACAGCTCGAGACTCTGTAAACAACAAACAAAAATGTGTCCGCAGACAATGCCGCTTTCGGCCTGTCAATCATTTGCGTGTTCTCATTGTATTGTAGTTGCAGCGAATTATTGAGGCTTAATGCCATTTTATGGCATGTTGTTCATAACAGTTGTCAGTTGAGGGCGCTGTTTTGCTGCTGTTGTTTTTAACAACCGTTTCTGCATGATGTCAGTCTCAATAAAGATGATTTGGTATATTTGGACTAGTGCTGGGTTTTGGAAAGAAGGGCATGGCTATTTCAATGGCTAAAAGCACCCGTTAACCAATTTAAAAAATATTTTTGTAGCATTTTTACATTCTTTTACCGTTAAAAGTACAGACCTTCTTTACAGTGGTGGTATTTACAACTTAGACGATATATCGGTATTACCAAATAATCTACGTCGATATTTCTTTTGGGAAAATATCGGTTATCGGTTATGTTGGATGTAATCCAATTACAAAGTAATTAGTTACTGTAATCTAGTTACTTTTTATTCAAATAATTCCTTGTAATTTGCTGTATCTAAATCTTTCATCATTGACAATATTCATATGTTTATCCTCACTTCAATGCATATTTTATTTTGATTAGATGAAATGTTCTAAATTGAAGCAAGGGCACGTAAAGAAAAATGCGACTGTACGGAAATGTGTCCCGTCAGCTCATACTTCGTATCTTTGTAACCTAATTCCTCATTAAACCTCATCTGGTAAAATATAAACAAAACATCTGGTGAATATATAAACTATAAAAAGCTTATTTTGGTAAATACTTACATATTATTGCGCATCGTATTGGAGCCGAATCACTGTCATTTCAAAATAAGAGTCCCTTTTGTGTTTTGGGCTTGTTTACAGTTAAAAGTCCCACGTTATGCACCAAATCTTCCTTTTTTCTGGTTATTATTGGGATTTTGGTTGCACAATAAAATGCATCAGGGATTTTATTCATTTTGGACTCCTGTAGCCTCTATGTCTGTTAAACATGAAACATTTTTAACATTCTATAAATCGATATTAACTTTGACCTTAAAAAAATTATTTCCCACTACCTTTTGTATTTAAAGAATTTTTTTGAAAACATAAAAAAATACAAATTATTTACATTGATAACACCAATGCCATGAAATCTAGGGACATACTTTGTTTTTTAATTATTTTAATTATTAATAATAATTTTGTTTTGCTTTTTTTGCACACTTCTTCAGCCTTGCACTAATGATTGCATTAAAAATAACACACACACACACTCACGGTAGTATATGTTACTTTAACATCACCTTTATGTGGCGTCTAAATTCATTCTGCTGCTGAGAATCCTGTTAGAATCTCACAAGAGCGCGCATGGCGGAGCGAGAACGCGCACGCGGACGCGACCTGATGTGGGTGATCCGAGGCATGCTGGCAGCTGGGATCTGTACACACATACACACATGTATTAATGCCGCCTCTGGGAGCGGCTTTCACGAGTGGAGGGGCTTCGCAGCCGCGTCCGTGGGCCCGGTTAATCCTGCGGGGATCAAAGTGTATGCACAAGCCCAAATCTCTCCATATGACCAATATGGGGCAAAGTGGAAAACAGCCTGCTGCGGCGTAGTAAAACGCGTACCGCTAAATGATGAAAAACAGATGTTTGCGTGAAGAACAGAGTTCGCACGCGCACGACGCGCCAAACTGTCAATGTGCTGCAAGTGCGTGACGCGTCAAACGTTTAATCCTCACTGCGCGCGTAAAACGCGACATACTAGAGTGCTTACGTTCATTTTTGTCGCGTCAGAAAACCGCGTGCGTAACGTTTGACAGTAGTCTTTCATGTGCGTTGCCTTTCAGACGCGTTCTTGCGTCACGCCGCGATGGGATCATGTCTGGCCACATAACGGGAAACGATCCGCCGCATCTCGTTATAAATGAACCACAGTACCGAACGCATTCCCGTTAATGCGTTTTTTCCCCTAATATATTTACCTTAAATACGATATCCGTTCAGCTGTTATATTATTATATATTATTGTATATACATGGACTGCGTTCTCAATGCAATATCGCAAGTATTAATAATAATGCACACTGCAGAAACCTCGTGCAAGACATCATATGATCCCATTTAAGAGCGCAACAGCACTACGTACCGGATTCCGCCGTTTTTTCCCGTTACACCGATTTACTATGGCTTGATCTGATGTTTCTTCTCCTGTGACAGTGTGATAGCAGTTAAAGATGCCGGTGTTACTCCCGTTCGTGTGTCTTTGGAGGAAAGGGAGGGAGCAAAGCACGACACGTACGGAATTACAGGAGAGGAAGGAAGAGTGTTTTTGTCGCCATCTGTCGGTGCGTCCGGTTACTGCGCGCCCTGATTTTTTTCCTCGCTGTTTTTGCAACGTGAACGCGGGTGATGACGTCATAGCTGTGGCATCACGGTGACCTTGAGCTATGTATGGGATAAGGTAATGATGGAGGGCACCTTTCTGAATTGAGATTGTTTTTGTTGTTGTTGCATATAAAGCATCCTGAGGCGAATGAAAATCATCGATTCAGTAATTTAATGATTGCATTTTGATGGTGCAGATATTTAAAACACTGTGATGGGGTGAATCTCACAAAACTCATATTTGGTTATAATATCGAGAAAATCAATGAGTTAAAAAAGAAATGATGTTTTGCTTTAAGAAAACGTTTTAGAACGATAGAAATTATTTCAATGACAATGAACCACATTGCCCCCCAAATTCTCACTAATGTTATGAATTAAAAAAAATACTGAGATATTATTTATATTTTAAAGTACTTTTACATGATGGTAATATTTGTTATGCTGCCTTAGTGCCGATTTATATAATTAAAAAATGTATAACAGTATTTTTTACTTTAATCGTTTTTTTTTTTTTTGTGTGTGTGTATTGCTGTAATGAGAATCATCATTTAAAATAATGGGAATGATAAAAGAGAAATGACTGGCTGCATTACAGTTTTTGGGGTAAAATATTCCTAAACTGTCCTGAGAATAATGTCAAAATGCAAAATTGAAAGGGAAAAAAAAAAAAATCTTTAAATTGTAAAAATAATAATAATAATTATTTGTATGTATTTTTTATGAAACTTTAGATTTTAAATATTTTAATATAAAAATACACTTTAATTTATGCTCTTTTTTTTATAATAAAAAGTCATTGCATAACAGTATTTTACTACAAAATAATAAGTAAAATTTAAAATAATAATAATTTAAAATGACACAAATAGTAAAAAAGAGAAAATACATTTGGGGGGAAAATATACTGAATTTTCATGATAAATAATATAATATAAATAATGTCAATGTGCAAAATTTGTATTTGTCCTACATGAGGGCTTCACTTTCTTTTTGCATAATATTAGTTTCTTTTCATTTTGACATGAAATATGACTATTTCTTGACGTGCTTCGTGAGATTCACCCACATGCAGTAAAAAAAGGGCAAATGATCAAATCATTTTGAATGTTTCTTGGTTTAAACACATAAAAACATTTAACAAACATTCATGGCTCATTTGTCAAATTGTCGTTATGAATGAAACACATCTGTGGGAATCCGTGGGTCCTTGTTAGGCACGAGAGAGATAGACAGAGAGAGACAGACATCTAATGAAGACAGACAGCTGCTCTGACACACAATGACTCTGTCCTGCGAGATGAGGCACTTGATGTCCATGTTTTCTGCTGGTGGGAGTTTGTCATGTCCATAACCAGAAGAATCATCCTCACTCTCTTAAAGGGACAGCACATACAAAAATGAAAATTCTGTCATCATTTATTCATCTCATTCCAAACACATATGACCACCTTCTGTGGGACACAAAAAAACATGTGTTTGGAACAATATGAGGGTGATTAAACGATGACACTCATTTGTCACTTTTATACAGAGTGTTTGTGTGTCAGCTGGACGGAGTGTCTGTTGAGGTAGTTGGTGTCTCCAGTCCGACTCTCTTGAGTGATTCTTCATACTTCCTCTTTCCCAAAGTCACAATGTCTTCCACTTCCTCTGCTAAGTCCCGCCTACCATTGTCCACCAACGCTTTCATAAGTCGCTGTACCGCCCCAGGCCCCGCCCCCTGCTGCCCCCTCGCCCAATGAAAGAGCATCGCCAATACCTGGGCCCCAAAGTTGTCCCTGACAGAAAACAGACAGGGAGATGGCATTTATTTTCATTATCATATACATTTGTTATCATTAATTGTTAATATTATGTTCATACTTGCATTTTTGCTGTTTTATTTGACACTATTTGTACACAGATGTGCTGCAAACAGTTTTGAAATATGGATATACATTTTGTTTGTCATCCAATGAAGTATAGAGTGATAAAACAGACAATATTAAATAAATAAATAAATATGTATATATAATTAAATATATCATGAAAGGTTGTGATCAATACATAAAAATACAATTAATTGTGGGAATAAATAAATACATATATTTTTTACTTTATTATATGTATTAATATTTATTAATTGAATTATTTCAATGTATTATTTTTACATTTTATGAATGTAATACAATTAAATATTTTTTAATTATTAATTTTATTATTAAATAAAAATGAATAATTATTTATTGCAACATTTCATGATGTATATTTAATGATAAACTATATTGTATTAGTTATTAATTCATATGTATTAATTGTATTAATTTAATATATTATTTTTACATTTTATGAATGTAATAAAATTCAATATTTTGTTAATTATTAATTTTATTATTAAATAAAAATGAATAATTATTTATTGCAACATTTCATGATGTATATTTAATGATAAACTATATTGTATTCCTTAATAAAATACACTTTATTCCATATAATTATATAAATTACATTGCTATATTTATACATATTACAAAAAACAATAATACAAAAATAAATAAATAATACAATTATATGTGGGAATTAATAAATATATTTTTTACTTTATTATATGTATTAATATTTATGAATTTTATTATTTTAATATATTATTTTTACATTTTATAAATGTAATAAAATTAAATATTTTTTTAATTATTCATTTTAATTAATAAAAATGAATAATTATTTATTTATTGCAACAACATTTCATGATGTATTTATTCCATGATAAACTATATTGTATTCCTTAATAAAATCAATTTTATTCCATATAATTATATAAATTATACAGCTATATTCTTACTAAATAAATAAATACATTTGTAAAGACAAAGAGATGAACAGACTGCAGAAAAGGACATAGTGTGTGTGTGTGTGTTATCTCCTGCAGTGTCCCAGATGGCTTAGTTGGGGAAAGAGATTAAAACAAACACTCAGTATTTTCCTCATGTATCCATCACTGCAGTCTTATTCTGTCTGTCCTCTATCACTCCTTTCACACTCTCCTTTCTAAGAGGTTGTGAGGGATTATACACCAGTGAAAACACATCTATGATTTAGCCATTTAATTTAACCAATTCTGGAGTGCTAATTTGTAAATATTTTTGTGTTAACCCAATTAATAAAAATAAAAAAAAGAGGTCTTCAAAATCTGGGAAGCAAATTAAGAATAATATTGTTACGAAGACTTTGCTTATGATTATTAACAAGGTCACCACTACAATGTTTGGTAACCTTCCTTGAGCATTCTCACAATAGAAACACAAAAAAGGGTCAATTTAAAGATAAATAGCCAAGACAGCAACATTGCAAGATACTGTAATAAATGTGGCAAGTGTTGTTTTTTGTTGCAAAAATGAAATAAAAATAAATGATTAGGGCTGTCTGTAGATTAAACACATTAATTCAGTGCGATTCATTATATAAAAAAATAACGCAATTAATCATGCACTCAGACCTTAATAAGGACAGTTAACCTACATGTTTTTACGAGTCTCGGTCAGCAGGGGGCAGTAAATGCAGCTCCAGCTGAACAGGCAATGCAATTATCTATTTATTTATTTATCTTTAAACCAAAGTCTTTTATTGTCCTTTTTTAACAATAATATAAGAGAGAGAAAAGAAAAGCATCCCCAATCCCACCCCAACAGAGCACCAGGTTCCACCACACACACACATACACACACACACACACACACACACACACACACACACACACACACACACACACACACACACATATACACACAGTATCTCACAAAAGCGAGTACACCCCTCACATTTTTGTAAATATTTGATTATATCTTTTCATGTGAGAACACTGAAGAAATGACACTTTGCTACAATGTAAAGTAGTGAGTGTACAGCTTGTATAACAGTGTACATTTGCTGTAACCTCAAAATAACTCAACACACAGCCATTAATGTCTAAACCGCTGGCAACAAAAGTGAGTACACCCCTAAGTGAAAATGTCCAAATTGGGCCCAAAGTGTCAATATTTTGTGTGGCCACCATTATTTAACCCTCTTGGGCATGGACTGGTCTCTAGAATTTACTCAGGTTGGTGCCAGAAACAAAAAAACTTCCAGTGAGCAACAGTTCTGTGGATGGAAACCCCTTGTTGGTGAGGGAGGTCAACAGAGAATGGCCAGACTTTATTTTTATATTCAAAAAAAAATTTATTGATTGAAATTTAATTTATTTAAGTTTGTTTTATTACGGTTCTTATTTAACATTTTCTCAACATTTGACAAGAGGCTTCTGAGGACAGAGAATGTAATAAAAATGATTTACCAAAAATTGGCCCTTTTTTCATCCTCAGAATTACTGAACGAATCGTAAAAAAGGAATGCATAAAGTTTTTAATGCATTGCATAATGCATAAGTCAGTCCTAAAATAAAAGCATTCAGGTGTGAATAACAGTGCCATCTGCTGGTGGGCTCAGCTCTCTACACCCTGCCAGCTCTGATATGATCTAATGCCCACCTGTGCTGGTTTCGGATTCGTTCCAGCTGGTCATAGTTGATGCCCAGGCTGATCCCGATATTCTGCCACTCCTGGTTGATGCGTAAGGAGATGGACAGCAGGTTGGTTTGTGTTAGATATCCGCTTTCCGGGTCGCCCAGATTCAGCTCGCCGTAGATGCTCCCTTCACAATCTGCACTCTGTGTACGTATGCATAAGAGAAGATCATTGCTTTCATTCCAGATTCAAATTCTGCCCAAAATGCTGATAAATGTCTAGAAATGATGATTTGAACACATCAATTATGGCTAGTATTAAAAGTGATTAATAGATCTTTAATAATAATCTGCTGGTGGGATCCCCAAACTGAAAATGCAGGAGCCGAGTTTAGACTTTGTTCCGAGAATAGGCAAAGTTCAGTGTAGTGTTCAGAACAGAGCCAAAATGTTTTAGATATTTCCAGATGACTTACAAGAAGTCTGAGGGGTAACGTAGCCATCCACTGGTTGTCATGACCTTTTCTTTTATGAGCCACTTCCTCAGGAAGATCACTGGGCACTTCACCCCTGTAAAATGACACCTAATGGGACACATGTGTTATTACAAGAGTGATAAAGACACATTGATCTACAACAACACTGAAGCATCACATTCTCACATTCGCACCAAAACAAGGGGTTAAAACTTAGCCTGACAGCTAAAACCGTTCTACTGATCATTTCGGAGCCTATACAAACACATGCATAAGACTTCATAAGAGCCTTTAGATACAGTTTTTTTTAATATTGGACTGATCTGACAACTATAAATCACCCATCTCACCTGTCCTCTCACGGTGCCCTGCTGTGGGTGAGTCGGGCACACATGGACTTCTTTAATGTTCTTCAAGTGAGAGTAAAAGGTAAACGAGAGTCTGCCTTCTTTACAGTCAGGTCGATCTGAGAGAACACAATCATTAGCATATTAATACATTCTGCCATCATTTTGCCTTGTACTGAATTCCATTATTAAGACAGATTCGTATGTTTGATAGTGTTTGTATAGGTTGCATTGTATGCGGGTTTCTATAATAAAGGTGTGTGTTGGTCCACCTGCACTGATGTCAATTCCTCTCTCAAATCCAGCAAAAAACTGCTCTCCCTCCAGCAGGATACACAACTCTGATGGCTGAGGACCTTCATATTGTTCAGAGAGAGACACCAGCCTGCTTTCAGCCTAAACACAAACAAGATCCCCCATTTAGCCTTAACAGACTGTAGGGGCAAGTGCTGTTAGCGAGCACCTATGAAGGCCGGAACGGTACACAAGGGGGTGGCCAGCTCCATGCCCGACCGCCTTTGTCTCCCCAGTGGCGATGTTTTTTTACACACCGCACCGGGTACTCATTTTAGGCTGAGTCGACCTAGGGGAGGCCCAGGACCGGTTCAGATAATCGTCACTGGTGTTGGCCATGAGCGGGAATCAAACTCGGGTCGCCAGGTTCGTAGCGCAGCGTGCTAACCGCTACACTACCACTCTATAGCGGTTTGGGAATTGGATTTGGGAATTAGCTTTTAAGAAAATCTGCAGTTCAACCAAAGGTTTTAGGCCACAAAGGAACATGAAGGAATATAAAAATGTACCCGGAGAAGGGGGCTGTGTCAATTCTGAAAGTACTCGAGCAAATATTAAAAGCTTCAAAATACTTCAGAAAGAGCTGAGCGAATCACAAGGTTTATCGTAAAAGCTTTCCTCCTCCATGCTGTTGCATACCAGCTGAGATCCATTAATGCATTGAGATTCAGTTTGTAATTGCACTGCGACTCCCTGAATTGAAATCAAATAAAATTGTGACACGCCTAAAGATTCCCACGGCTTATTAATCAACACAATCTTTCTAAACACACAAAGACACAAACATTATGACTGCCTGCTAATAAAAACGCTTTATAAACACACATACCCTCTCACCTTGTCAGACGGCAGGCACTGTAGTAGAACCTGTGCTGGGTCTGTTTTTCTCTGAAGCACCAGGAATCGAACCCGGAACTGTTTCAACCGGTGATACATCTTCCTGACAACCCCACTAACACATCTGTGAGTGGTGTACCACAACCAGTACCTAGACACACACACAGGTTGTTGTTTGTTTGTCTATCAGTGGCTTAATTGTGTGTCGAACATGACAAATGACTTGCGGTTTAGTAAGTGAAACAGATGTTAAATCAGTAACTGCTCACTGATTCAGTAAGTCAAAATGATTCAGACTTTTTGATTCGATATTTAGATTTTTGATTGATATAGATTCTGTGCTATAGATTGTATATAGCGGTGTGTGTGTGTACAGTACACTCTTACCATGAGAAGTGTGTGATAGAGAATACAGCATAGATGTGTGTGACGAAAAGAGACACCTGAGAGGTGACGTCAGTCCAGGTATGTGCCGTGGGGTCGCCGTGCATCAGGTGCAGGCGGGAAATGTCCACCATGTGTCCTGAACGCACACATATATGAACCAAAAATGTAAATATAGTCATTGAAGTACACACTTGGCAAATGAATGCCTAAAATAAATGTAACCTCTAATGTCTGGGTATTTACATTATTCAGCCGTGAATGAGACTTTAGAAGCTTTAGAGTTGTAAAAGCATTTAAAGCAGTACCAGTGACTCCAGGTGGCAAAGGGATCTGCACTCTGATTGGCTGAAGGAAGTGCATACTGGGAGTTTGAGAGAGGCATAGCAGTGGGCTGGCACTGGCCTGAGGGTCTCCGGTCAAGTCCTGCACCTCAGATAGCGCCACCTGCAGGACCTAAGAAAAACACCAATACATAAACACACACAGTCTATTCGGGTTAAACCATATTTGGAGCAACTGTGACCAATGCCAATTACACCTAGTCACTCCATTAAAATAATGATCAGCTGTTGTATTGGTCAAAAAATATTTATCTGTGCGTCCCTAGAAACTAGTGCTCCTTAAATATTATTAACAGCGCAATAATCACATTTGATTGATTAATCACACAAATTCTTGCATAAGCAAGGGGTGTGGTATTTTGTGGTACAGACCTGCAGTGTGACAATACGTGTCTCTGTTGTGCACTCTGGAGGAAATGTGAGTTTGATTCCTGGGTCAAATTGAGATATCAGCAGTGCCCCCTCTGGAGACACAGAGCAACTGTCCAGGAAAGGACGAGAGACGGCCACAAACCAAGAAAACTGTGATACGCTGCAACAGGCCAGCTACACACACACACACACACACACATATATATATATATTACATATTCAAGGAAAGTTGAAACAAAAAATAATCAAAATGTCAGACCAAGAGAGAGTGAATGATTGCTTACCCGTGCTGGGCGGCCCCCTGGCCTGCAGCTGTGCCTCTCACTCCCCCTTCTGGTCAGGGTGGGAAGTGTCGTCCACGACTGACCATCAAACCTGCGAACTACAACATCGCCTTTCCGTGTTTTACGATATGGAACACACACCTCTACTGGCTAGAAGATTGACGGGGTAGAACACAGAAAGAAATTCTAATTACATGTGTATAAATTAATTCATATTATTATATTTCATTAATATAATATTTTTTGTATCTATCATCTACATAATAGTGTATACAGTTCAAATCAGAAGTTTACATACACTTAGGTTAACATCATTAAAACAAAATTTTTAACCACTCCACAGATTTAATATTAGCAAACTATAAGTCGTTTAGGACGTCTACTTTGTGCATGACTGGAGTAATTTTTTCAACAATTATTTACTGACAGATTGTGTCACTTTTAATTGACTATATCACAGTTCCAGTGGGTCAGAAGTTTACATACAGTAAGTTAACTGTGCCTTTAAGCAGCTTGGAAAATTCCAGAAAATGATGTCAAGCCTTTAGACAAATATCCAATTAGCTTCTGATATGAGGTGTACTGAACTGGAGGTGTACCTGTGGATGCATTTTAAGGCCTACCTCAAACTCAGTGCCTCTTTGCTTGGCATCATGGAAAAATCAAAAGAAATCAGCCAAGACCGCAGTAAAAAATTGTGGACCTCCACAAGTCCAATTTCCAAATGCCTGAATGTACCACGTTCATCTGTACAAACAATAGTACACAAGTATAAACACCAAATGGACCACGCAGCCATCATGCCACTCAGGAAGGAGACTCATTCTGTCTCCTAGAGATGAACATAGTTTGGTGTGAAAAGTGCAACTCAATCCCAGAACAACAGCAAAGGACCTTGTGAAGATGCTGGAGGAAACAGGTAGACAAGTATCTATATCCACAGTAAAAAGAGTCCTATATCGACATGACCTGAAAGGCTGCTCAGCAAGGAAGAAGCTTCTGCTCCAAAACCGCCATAAAATACCCAGACTACAGTTTGCAAGTACACATGGGGACAAAGATCTTACTTTTTGGAGAAATGTCCTCTGGTCTGATGAAACAAAATTTTAACTGTTTGGCCATAATGACCATCATTATGTTTGGAGGAAAAAGGGTGAGGCTTGCCATCCCAACCGTGAAGAATGGGGGTGGCAGCATCATGTTGTGGGGGTGCTTTGCTGCAGGAGGGACTGGTGCACTTCACAAAATAGATGGCATCACGAGGAAGGTATATGATGTGGATATATTGAAGCAATGGCTCAAGACATCAGCCAGAAAGTGAAAGCTCGGTCACAAATGGACAATGACCCCAAGCATAACTCCAAAGTTGTGGCAAAATGGCTTAAAAACAACAAAGTCAAGGTTTTGGAGTGGCCATCACAAAGCCCTGACCTCAATCTGAGAGAAAATTTGAGGACAGAACTGAAAAAGCATGTGCGAGCAAGGAGGCCTACAAACCTGACTCAGTTACACCAGTTCTGTCTGGAGGAATGGGACAAAATTCTAGCAACTATTGTGAGACACTTGTGGAAAGATCCCCAAAACGAAAGACACATCGAGTGTGGAGGCTTCATGCTATTCTCCGCGTCATCCACACACAACTCACCACGTGCCCTATCGAGAGCGAAAATCACATTATAGTGACCATGAGGAGCTTAACTTAACGTGACTCTACCCTCCCTAGCAACCAGGCCAATTGGTTGCTTAGGAAACCTGGCTGGAGTCACTCAGCACGCCCTGGATTTGAACTAGCGACTCCAGGTGTGGAAGTCAGCTTCTTTACTCACTGAACTACCCACCCTCCCCTTCATTTCACATTCTTAAAATAAAGTAGTGATCCTACCTGACCTAAGACAAATGTTTTAGGGAATGCTTTCAACTATTAAATGTCAGGAACTGTGAAAAACTGAGTTTAAATATATTTGGCTAAAGTGTATGTAAATAATTATATTGTTTTAATCCTAAAAACACCTTTTCAAATGTGGATCCGTGTGGAAGAAGCTCTAACTGGCGACTCAACAGGACGTCATGCTCCTCTAGCCACACCCCCTTCTTGTCTGGTCTCCTCTCCGCCCACTTGAGTTGTGTGACTACGCTTACGCATCTCCGTGGAAACAAGAGCTCCGCCCCTCCAGAAAGAAACACGTGACAACCAGCAGGAGATACTGAAAAACTGATGAGCAGAAAAGATACTGGCTACATTCAAAATGGAATACTAGCATCATCACTAGCAACTAGCATTAAAAATAACATGTGAAACAGAAGCATTACACAACAAAGACTTCAAACGCTACATGGAGACATAAATTAGAATACTGACTGCAGTATGCCATTCCAAATATAACCGTAGTCAAACAGTATCTAAGTGTTGAATTTTTAAGCATGTGTTAAGTGAACTAAATTCACCTGTGTTGAAGTCCAAGGTGAAGTTCTGGGATCCCGGAATCTTCCAGAACTGTTAT
The DNA here is from genome assembly GCF_025860055.1 of Xyrauchen texanus. Lineage (NCBI taxonomy): Eukaryota > Metazoa > Chordata > Actinopteri > Cypriniformes > Catostomidae > Xyrauchen > Xyrauchen texanus. The sequence goes on along the minus strand of NC_068321.1, from coordinate 24,519,352 downwards.
AAACAAACAGTGACACTAGGATCAAAAGGGGTGACCGATAGATCAATCAATCAAAAAGAAGTCATGCAGCAACAAAACAATCCAATCAGAATGTATGATGTAATCTTAACAGATCATAGCTGTTTTATGAATATTTCAATACAATAACTCAATGTAAACGAGACACAAGCTTAGCAGTCAGAGTTTATAGTGACCTGGGGTCACGGGGGTAAGCGGTGGGGGGGTAAGGGGTCGTCCCAGCGGGTTGTTCCTCAAATCCAGTTTGCCGAGCTGCGGGAGGGAGCGCAAACATTCTGGAATACTCCTCAGCTCATTACTCTGAAGAACTAGCTGCCTCAGAGAGCGAAGAGATCCTGAGAGAAAGAGAGAGAGAGAAAGCCATACAGTCAGTTCCAACTAACATTGACCAATGTCTAATGTGAAAGACTCGTGATTAGATCTTTCCTTCGAAAGCTACAGGACTCATGAGTGAATGAATCAGAGCCGTTTATACCTAGTACAAACGTCTGTCTTGGTTGATCATTAAACCTAAATGGCAAAGTTTAAAGCACTTGAGTTTAGAGCATGGCGAGTAATAATGGCGGTTCTTAGAGGCATTAGAGCACATTAGTGTTTTTGTGCAGTAAATTTGTCACATTTATTTCTGACCACCTCCAAATGCGGTATCGAGTGATCGGATCGTAAAACGTTTTGGGCCATTTACACATGGATTTAGCACTGTCCACTTGTGATCAGATCGCCTGTAACAGATGTTAATACTAAGATTGTGCAATTTAAAGGCCTTGTTGCAATTTAACAATTTTATTGCGATTGTTATTAACTGTTCAGCCCTGGTTAATACCTGAACACAGTCAAGATTATGGGAAAACTGTGTCAAGATTGTGGGATTATGGGATAATAAATTATGAGATTATAGGAAAAAATCATGGGATTATATGGTAAAGATTAAGGTACAGAGATTATGGGATTGTAGTGTGAAGATTATGGGGTAAATATTACGGGGTACAAATTATGGGATTATAAAGTAAATGTTATAGTATTATGGGGTATATTTTATGGGATTATTGGGTAAATATTATGGGATTATTAGGTAAAGATAAATGGAATTATGGGGTGAAGATTATAGGATAAAGAATATGGCATTGTACTATAAATATTTTGCCATAAAGATTATGGGGTCAAGATTAACGGGGTAAACATTATGGGAAAATAAATGAAAGGTGTTGGGATTACGGGTTAAAGGTTATGAGGTAAAACAATTATGAGATTATAGGGTAAAGATTATGGTATTGAGATTTCTGGGATTGTAGTGTAAAGATTATGGGATTATGGGGTAAATATTACAGGATAAAACATTATGGGATTATAAAGTAAATGTTAAGGGACTATGGGGTAAATTTTATAGAATTATAGGTAAAATATTATAGGATTATTAGACAAAAATAATGGAATTGTGAGGTAAATATTATGGGGTAACAATTATGGAATAATAGGGTAAATATTATGGGATAAAGAATATGGGATTGAACTGTAAGGATTGTGCCATAAAGATTATGGGGTAAAGATTAAAATGAATAAAGGAAAGGTGTTGGGATTATGGGGTAAATGTTATGAGGTAAAAAGTATGAGATTATAAAGTAAAGATTATTGGATTATAGTGTACATATTATGGGGTAATGATTATGGGATTATTGGGTATACTATTGGGATTACAGGGCAAATGCAGTATTATTGGGTATATTACAGGATTAAAGGGTAATATTATGGGATTATTAGGTAAAGATAATGCAATTATGGGGTAACAATTATGGAGTAAATATAATGGGACTGTAGTGTAAATATTATGGGATTATGGAGTAAAGATTACAGGGTATATTTTATGAGATTATAAAGTAAAGTTTATGGGATTACAGGATAGATATTATGGGATTATAGTGTAAAGATTATGGGGTAATGTTTATGGGGTACATATTATGTGATTACAGGGTAGATATTATGGGATTATATTTTAGTGTAAAGATTATGGGATTGTGGGGTAAACATGATGTGGTAAAATGATGGTATTATCTGGTATACACACGTGTGTGTGTGTGTGTGTGTGTGTGTCCCTCACCCAGAGTATCTGGTAGCACTTTGAGCCTGTTATTGGACAGCTCCAGTGTTTGTAGGTCCTGCAGTTGACCCAATTCTTCTGGAAGACTCTCCAGCCAGTTAAAGGACACGTCCAGCTTCTCCAGCCTGCAAAGGAGCCCCACTCCCTGGGGCAGATCCGCCAGCCTGTTCCCCATCAGGCTCACCAGTCGCAGGGACGCCAGCGCCCGAGGTCCTCCGGAAGAGCCGTCAGATGGTTGTGACACAGCAGGAGCTCAGAGAGATGAGAGAGAGAGAGAAGACAGGGAGGAAGAGAGGAGAGATGATTGAAGGAAAGATCCAGGTGAACGAGGAAAGAGAAAGATGAGATGGATGGAGGGAGAGAGGTGAGAAGACCGGGCAGAGGTTCGCCGTGAATGTCATGGAAACGGTGTCCTTGTGATGGAGATGGGAAGAGCAGTGTAATAAAGACAAAGAAGAGAACATAAACACATGAAGTCATTTAATAGATAGATAGAAATACATACAGTCAGATAATATGCATGTGTGTGCGTGTGTGTACCTCTGATAGCCAGTGAGCGCAGCTCTGTAAGTCTGGGCAGCACACTCAACGCTCTCTCTAGCGCCCCCTCGTCCTCTGATCCCAGTCTTAGGTACTGCAGGCCTCTCATGCACTCCTGTGCACACTCCCAGAGCACCGGCAGGACCTCTCCTCCACCCCGATACACGTCCAAAACCAGCCGGCCCTCTGCCAGCACGCCATCAAGCTCCACCGACGGAGGCAGAGGAGGAGAGAGAGAGGGAAATGAGGAGGAAGAGGACAAAGAGGACAGGATCGAGAGAGGGGGAATGACAGGGGAGGGAGAAGAGGATGTAGTGTCGGAGAGAGATAGAGCCCAGGTGTCTGTATGGCCCGAGGAAATAGAAAGAGGTTCAACGTCATGCACCTGGATCAATGGTCTGGTCAGTCCTGACGGTGTAATTTCGTCCATGTGTCCAAAATCCATCTTCAGAGTTGGTCTTGTGTCCAAGATTTGTTTTCTGCAGGAAGCAGGTGAAGCCTTTGTAGGGCTTGAATGGACCATACCCACGTCTGTCCCTGTCATCGCCCTTCTTTTATCTGAAGAACAATCATAACTTTCTATATATCCTTCTTCCTCTCTCCTTCCATCAACCGTGGCGGCCCACCCTTCTTCCTCAACCGGTTTATTGTCCTCTCTCTCCATCTATTCCCTCTTTTCTTTCCTTCAGCCCCTCCTACAGACAACATATAGTGATAAAAAGGAAGGAGCGATATATCCAACGCCCCCATCACTGTGGTGGAATCACATATCTAGACTGGCCCACCATGTCCAGACAAGCCCCTGCACTGGTGTGACAGAAAGGTGTTAATTGGAAATGCTCAAAATCAGTCATAAAGCAACAATGAAATGCACAATGATTAGCATCCATGCACCTGTGCATCACCAGTCATTACAGACATAGGAGTCAATGATGTGACGCTCATTTTTTTGTCCATGTCTAATAAATTATTCAAAAATACATAAGAAATACAATTCACTCAAAACAATTACTTGAATGCACATTTTCTATGATGAACATGTTCATGTTCAATTACGGAGTTCAAAATCATTTTGATAATTTTTTCAGGGGTTTAACCCTTCCTTGGTCTTATGGGTCAATTTGACACCTTTTGAATCTTGAACACTAATTTATATCAACTTAACTTTAGGTTTTCAACCTGAAACTTCATGACATCCTCCACAGAGGTGATCTGGACCTGGCAATGTAATTTTTATTTGATTTTTTTCATTTATTTATACTCAAAACTACCAAAAAAGTCCCGATTTTGTCCTTAAAAGTCAAATTGACCCTTTTTTACGATTAACTTCAAAGCTTGTAACAAAGGCTCTGTTTGTTTTATCTCTGTACTTTTGGTCTTAAATCGTTCTCTAGGTGCATAATAGAAAAAACAATATACAGATCTGAAAGGCAGGGGGAGCCTCAAATACGCCCATAGACATTCAGTCTTTTTTGAGAAGCCTTACCATAAAATTGTAGCTAAGGTATAAAAGTCAAATAATCAAAATTTCATTGTCAAATAGTCGTTTGATGTAATTTAACGTAACATGAGATCACATTAAACTGTAATGATTACGTGTGAGAGCAGCACTGTCCAGATGCACTCTAAACTTTCCGAACAGCTTCAGATGATGTAGATCACAAAATAAGAGGGAATTTTACAAAAATAATAAATAAGTAAATACAGAAGCAGTCTCGTTGTGGCATAAGTGGAGCCGGAGCTCTTTAAAGAAACCCCCTGGTGTTACATATTTAATGCAGTTATATTTAATGCATTATAGCTTTATTAAAGATCAAATAATACGGAAGCAGATCATGTAAATAACTACAAACTCTGTCACTGGCATTTCTCTGTGCGATCAGCGCCTCTTCTATGAGTTGCATGAATGTCCCGATCTAAGGGGGAGAGATTGAAACTGCACCCGGCTGATTTAGACACTGTCACGGGGCGCTCGTTCCTCGAGCACGAACGCTTAATGCAGCTGGAATATAACGTGATGACTCGCGACTTATTGAATCATAATATATGTGTCACTGTGCATTTCTTATCATGAAGAACATTGTCCATTCGCAGCTTTATTAATAAGAGAGAGTTTTTTGTAAGTTAAAGATGGATTGAAGTGAACAGAAAGGTGAGAGAGACTTCGCACCATTAAAAACTCCTTTAAAACAACGTACATTTTCTTTAGCAGCTATACTGCAGAAGAATAAATGCGTTATATGAGAATGTTGACTATAATATTAAAAATACAAATATTTAAAAATATCTAAAAATCCTTTTAAATAGATGCATTCACCTGAGAAGCAGCATATAAGATATTTAGACTTGCTTTTAGAGAATAGATCTTGAATATATGTATATTTTGTATTTACTGCACTCACAGAAGTATAACTAAGTGAAAAAATACACTTATATACAAAATACACTTTTATTTAAGATACAAACAAGACTTGACAACAATGGGATTTTTGGCAGTGAATTTCTTTACTGAATTAAACTTTATAAAATGTATTTTCTTCCAAATAATTCAGTGAATGTCATTTAGATGTGTTTTTAAAAGATGATTTTGTCCTCATTATTGTTATTAAGCATGTTTAATACAACCTTTTAAGTCGGGACACAAGCTGAATAATCGGTTAAGAGCGAATGATTAATCGTTGCAATAATTGCCAAATAGCCGTTCTAATAATCGTTAGATTAATCGATTATCAAAATAATCATTAGTTACAGCCCTACACACAACATATATCCACAGACATCCACAAACACTCAGACAACAGACACAAATTCAAACACAAGGTTTATATATATATATAATAGTGGCAGTGTGTACGCAGCTTAATACATGCTTTTGAAGCTTTTTTAACAAGATATTTGAAGCTGCGTTGGGGCTTCCCTTGTCTTTCAGATCTGTATATTGTGATAGAGAAAAATATATATTTTTCTACTTTTAGCTGGCACCTAGACAAACGATTTAAGACCAAAAGTAGAGAGATAGATCAAACAGAGCCTTAATTTCAAGCTTTTGAATTTGAACATAAAAAAGGATCAATTTGACCGTTAAGCAGAAATTCTGGAAAAAAAAGAGGCACGAGTTGTGCAGAATAATCTTTTAATATTATTACTTAAGAAAATAAGCAGTGAAAATGTTTATTTAAAATTGTTATTAATATTTTAAAACCCTTTTTCCCCCAAACCAAAGTCAGGTGGTATAACCAACATGTAGGTAGCAATTTTGTTGTCATCATCAAAAATCATAAAACAGAGAAGACCTCTTTAAACCTGCAATACTGTGTGTTTTAAAAACAAACAAAAAACTAAAACAAATAATTTTTTTTGACATTTGTATGAAAAGGCACATTTTGTTCAGGTCATTTGGTGTAACCATTAGAAAACTTCTTGATATTCTTGACTTACAAATTCATAATATTTGTAAAAAAATATTTTTCACCTTGAAACAAAAGTTAGAAAACTTTTTTGAAATTAATGATTAAGTTACATTCATGTATTCGAAGTATTTTAATACCTTTTACTTGATGGCTACACCACATGACATTTTTAGTCATTAAATCAATTATTTTGTAGAAAATGCTAAAAAAGTAATTTTTTTTTTTTTAAAGAACCCAAACTCAAAGACTACATATCTACGAACTTAAATTTAAAAAAACTACATTTTAAAAATATTTCTAATTCTTATCACCTCGGACAAACTTATTTTTTAGATAATGCAAGATATTTTCAGTTCCAAAATCAACAGACAGCCGTGAAATAAATAATAAATATTTTAAAATAAATAACAAATATAAATAATTGTATTTTTTTGTGAACTGTGTTGAATATTATAACAATTATTGTGTAAAATAAGTGTTCTTTTCATCTAATCAATTTTATGTGCATTAGCTGCTGTCATTAGCAGTATTGGGTGTAGTAGTTATTAAAGTCATTTGTAATGCTATGACTTTCCCAATGAGGTAATTAGTAATTAAATTACAATTTTAGAGAAGTAATAATTAATTTGTAGTGGATTACTATTTTTGAGTAACTTATGCCACACTGGTCATTATGATGTATTATGAATATATAGGCATTATATCAGCCATAAGCTCTCTAAATATTGGTTTTGGACATATATCAAATTAAAGGTGCACTCAGTAACTTCTTGCTCGTGTCATCTTGGACTTACAGTGACACCTAGTGGTGTGGATGCAGCATCATTCAAAATCAATAGTTTTCAGTTACAGATGCCATTGAAGATATTCACTATTCACAATCAGCCATGATTAATTGAATCCAAGAGCGTCAGTGTCCAATAACATGATGGTTACTGAGATTAAGTGAGTAGTATTCAGTTGGTCATGTGATTTTAAAATGGCAGCCCCCATGAGGGTTCCCCTGCCCATTGTAGAATAAAACAGCATTTATAAGGTTACTGATACGACTAGAGTCCTCATCTCATATGAGTGATAATGGTTTTATACATATGTTTCAAAATTACAATTCATTTCATTAGAAGTAAAGTTTTTTTTAATGGGGAAAAAATTACTGAGTGTACCTTTAATTGACCACTAATCACTTCATTTATTAAAATTTACCACGGTAACCATTGTTTGCGCCATAGTACCATAACATTACTATAGCGTAAAACCATAATAGATTATATAGGATATCGTTCAATAGTGCATTTTTGATGACATATTTACCATAGTTTTATAACAAGATCTATGTTGTTTTTGAGGTAACCATGGCGGATTTTTGAATTCATTCACATGTGGCTACACATGAAAGCTGGCTGAATTTTATTCGTCATAAAAGCGCTGGGAAAGGGCTTTGCGGAACTTTCATACACCAGTTTAACTCATAAATCATGTTAACTAGTTGCAGAGTAACTAAATGGTCACTAAACTCATGAAATAGGGTGATACACACTTACACATCTGGAAGCGCGCGTTTCTTGATTGACGTCATGCCTTAAAACAACATACCGCCTCACGCATTCTATAAAATTAGAATTTATAAAATAAAACCAAACACGTATTATGCGTTTAAATATATTATATACATATCACGAGTTCACTTCCGTGTTTCCCGCTCATGTTTGTGTTGACACGTGCCGCGGAACTTTGAGCAAAAGGCGGGACGAAATCTCTTAAAGAGACAGTGACCACAATGATCAGAGCTCTTTCTCCACATTAAGATTTAAGATTAAAGATGCATATACGTATGAATGTAAGGGTTATGTATATCAGTTTTAGATAGATAGATGAGCAATAGTAGTGATGCTTGACTTAGAACAGAATAGGATAAAAGTCTTGCTGTTATATAGAATTTAATGTGTATATTAACCCTTAAATACATGTAAGTTTCACCAAACATTATTACATACTCGATTCTATATGAGACCCGCCACATATATCGTTGATCACAAATGGATCAACAAAATGCCCAGATAGTGTAAAAATGTCAAAACATTTTCAAGAAAATTTGAAAATAATTGAATAGTAAATATACTGATATATTTTGAAGTTTTATTTTTCAAATCAAAGAGATGATGAAACATATAGAACAGGATTCATTACTTCCACACTGAAATGTCATGACACGCAACTGGCTGTCAAACACATATTGAGCTACACAAAACACATAATCTACACATGTATTTTCTTAGGGCCTTTTTGAGTCTAATTAGACGCACATATTACATAATTTCAGTAGTATGCATAAATGACAATGGCCAAATCGTACTGTTCATGTGTTGTACTTGCTATAGTTTACCTCCACATTGCTTCTTCTTCAAATAGTAATGTTAAACATTAATCAAGTCAATCACTGACACATCATCTTGAGTAAGAAATAGCATGTATAATATGTATATGTACATGGCACGTATATATATATATATATATATTTGGCCACTGCCTGGCCAAAAAATAAAATTTAAAAAAGTTGCCGTTTGGATTTAAATAAAGGTTATGATTTGGGTTGCTTCAGTGGGTCAGGTCTCGGCTCATCAACTTTACACGGCATCAAAATGAAGTCAGCTGACTTAAATGAACTGAATGACCAGGTTATCCCATCAATGGATATTTTCTTACCTGACGGCACGGGCATCTTCCAAGATGTCAATGTCATCAGGCTCACATTGTGAAAGAGTGGTTCAGGGATCATGAGGAATCAATTATTAATTTTTTTGTGCATTATTTATGTATTTATGTTACATCATTCAAAAGAGAAAGGTTAAGGAATACTAAAGAGGTGTGGGCATAACTAAAAAATATAATGGGGTGAAATGAGTCCCCGGACCTGAGATATGCATTAAATGGTTAAATTAAAAGAATGCTTGATATTGTTTTAACATGCCTTCAAACATTATTGAGGGCAATTAGAGAATAGAAAAGAATCTTATTGAAATATGACATCGGCTTTTATATCTAGCAGTCTTCCTTAGGATGAGAGATTCAAATGAAGCCAAATTGTACAAGAGAGCTCATCTGTTGTTGCTGTGTTTGTTACAGGCCTGTCGTATCATGTTCAGTTCTCCCACTTGCTGAAGCGTAGAATTGGTTTTGCCCCCTGAGACTAAGGCTTCATTTTTCCATGAGCAAGATTTATTTTCTTCTCATGAGGTGAAAAGACAGGAATAGAAGATGTGTGTATCATCTAAGCATCTGAAGAATTTTATTTTGTAAGATGTGAAAATTATGAACTGGGTGTGTCTGATAAAAAAACAAAACAGATAAATTAAAGTTAATTATTTTCAGGTTCTCTTTATTCATGTGGATGACAGAGGAAATAGGTGAAAGGTGAGGTAGAAGACCGGTGTTGGGTTAGTTACTGACTCTACCCTCCTTAGCAACCAGACCAATTTGGTTGCTTAGGAGACCGGGCTGGAGTCACTCTGGATGGATTTGGACACATATGAATACACATTTTGGTAACCAAAGTAATGTACTTAAAAGTAATTACTTCCATTGAAAGTCAGTGACTGTAATCTGATTACAATTATTTTAAATGTAACGGATTACACTATTTTTATGCCTAAAAGTAATCTGATTACCCCTAACACTGTAGAAGACATATATAAAATATCAAAATACTGATTCTATTAAAATCATTTTATGCCACATCATGTGCTGGTTCCATTGGCATGCAAAGGAAATGCCCAATGAACAACCCACACAAAAGTACCCAGCAAAACATTTTCCTGGAGATTCTTTTTAGTTTGGTCATTTGCAGTGCAAATGTGGGCCAAAGGATACAGTTTTGCTGTTGTCATTTCACAATAACCTCAGAACAGGAACAGAGGACCTAAAAATATCTGCATACCTCAAACCAACAAACCAAAAAACTGTGGAAGTTTTGTATACATGAATAGATTACATTGAGTTTTAAGCCATTTCAGCAGTTTCCTGTTGAGTCAAATGCTATAATGAATCTAAAATTATACATCTAAAAATTTGATATAATTTCAATTGAGAGACGACGTGGAATATCTGTAACTTAAAAACAAAATGCATTTGTTACCCCAACAATTAAAGGTGAAAGGGTGATTAAAAACAGTGAAATAAATTTGTATATATATGTATATACAACAGTTAGTTCTGGTCCTCAAATCTGATTGGAGGAGAGATGTTCCATGAGTGCTGATGGTCTGACACCATCAGCACTCGGACGCTTCACTGTGTGTGTGTATTACTCTGCTTGTGTTCATGCCATTCTAAACTGAAGTGTAAGAGCAGTGCAGATGTGTTAAGAGCTACTGTTTGTATTTTTTTTTTACATTACATATGTTAGCCAGCAGGTGGTGGCAAAAGATCATTCTTATGTGTAATATGAGTCAGTTTGGTGACGTGAAATGAATCCGCGTCAGCCGCTTACATACAACAGCTCTTCGTGATCGCTTGTACTACACTACTAAAGCTAGGAAACAGCTTTAAACGGCTTTAATCGACCAACTTCAGCATTATGGCTCATCACAGCTGAGATACACAACAGATTGATTAATTACACAATGGGTGCTGTTTAAAATGAAAACGTTGCAGTTTCTATAGGGAATGACTCTTGCACACCGCCTACTGTGAAATAGGGAGAAATACCCCCGCTTGGATGCTATATTTCCACTGAGAAAGCTGATCTTCAGAAAGCTGACAGCATCTCTGCTTAGGTGTGGCAACAGGTGATCACACACACTCCGTCTCTCTCTCTCTCACTCTCACTCTCTCTCTCTCAAACACTCACTCACTCACACATCCATCCTTATTTATCCAATAACTTGTTAGAAGCAGCACAAGCCGTGATATTATTTCTGAAGTGACATTTTTGAATTACTAACGTAGGCTTGGATGCATAATTTGTTTTGAACCAGCAACGGCAGATTCTGACTCGTCCCGTAAGAAAGTAGTTCCATGCAAAAATGTGTTTTTATGATCTTGCTCAGTTTGTCTTAATTTTTTTAATATACCTGTTCATTGAACTGTTTCATATAAGCAATATCACACTCGCAATAGTACTATATGGCCCTAAATCAGCACTGCTGTAATTACCTACGGCACTTGTCCTGAGGCCGAATCACAGCAGTGCTGATATAGGGCCATATCGCACTCTTGCTTGTGTTATTGCTTATATATATATATATATATTATTTATTTATAAGAAACTAAATGTTTAGAAAAGCTGACAAACTGTTACTGGAACTGGAAAGATGGCCAGAATTTTGATTCGTGGAATTGGATTTGATGAACACATTATTTTTATTGTTAATTCATAGAGTAAGCCCAGATAAACTTTAAACTCTACATACCCCAAAACAAAATACACATTTTCATCTGAGAACACACACAATTAAATACAAATGAGTCTCCGGGGAGAACTCAACTTAAATAAGCTTGAAAAACATCACTGCAGGGTATTTTGTCCTCTAAAATATCCCCTGGGAGGACATATTTTTACCACAATGTCATTTGGGTGGATCTCTGGTAAGAGATGTTGTAAAACACTGTACAAAGGTGGAAAACACCATTCAGGAAAAAAGAAAACATACAGACCATGGCCAGTTGGCACATTTTTTACTACAACTGCTGTTTATTAAAACTGATTTGTGAAGAATATATATATATATCTTTTAAATATGAAATAGTTTCTAATGAAAAAAAAAACTTTTTTTAATTTAAATAATGGCTTTTACAGCAACATGTAAACAATAAAGCTATTATTATGATACCCAAACACATGTTTTCAGGGCGCAGGACAGCACAACGTGTTCGTGGAAACATTTCAAATGACAGCCTAAAGGGAGGAGGAGGAGGGTCTGCCATTGCAGCGTCTGATTGGCTAATATCGCCACAACCACGCCCATGTGTCAATAAGCCCCTCCCTTGTTATGTATGTCATGTGTAATCGCAAAACTTTCAAACAGCTCACTTCAGAGATATTCATGGATCTGTCAAGGTGTGTCAAACGCATAAAAGACTTCGTACGAAGTTAACTTCATCTAGATCACTTAGTAGAAACTGTTCAGTATGTTTTCTCTCGACTCTCCGTGGAATATTTCTTTCGCCGGCTGTGGCTTTCTGGGTATCTATCACATTGGAGTGGCCAGCTGTCTTCAACAACAAGCGCCGTTTCTGGTTGAGAATGCGCGTCACATTTACGGCGCGTCCGCGGGCGCGCTCACGGCCTCTGCGCTGGTCAGCGGGGCATGCCTGGGTAAACAAAGATTTATGAATGCTATTTTGTTATTTAGCAAAATGCACGACATTACCTTTTTTAGTAATCGTTAACAAAATGTTCCATGGTATTATTTAAAGTATTTTGTCAGTGTTGCGTGTAATGCATTGCTAAGTAATTAGTTACTGTAAATAAATTACTTTTTAATACAAAAAGTAAAGTAAGGGATTACTCTTAATTTTTCAGTTATTCATTACAGTTACCTCTGATGTAATTCTCTTCAATACTGTATAGACTATTGAACAATTCTATAGAAAACAATAGTGAATTTAAAATAAAAATGTAACATCTAATGTTATAATGTATGTTTTCTGGGGCCTGGGTAGCTCAGCGAGTAAAGACGCTGACTAACACATCTGGAGTTGTGAGGTCGAATCCAGGGCGTGCTGAGTGACTCCAGCCAGGTCTCCTAAGCAACCAGATTGGCCCGGTTGCTAGGGAGGGTAGAGTCACATGGGGTAACCTCCTTCGTGGTCGCTATAATGTGGTTCTCGCTCTCTGTGGGGCGTGTGGTGAGTTGTGTGTGGTAACGCGCTCAACAAGCCACGTGATAAGATGTGCGGATTGACGGTCTCAGACACTGAGGCAACTGAGATTCGTCCTCCGCCACGCAGATTGAGGCGAGTCACTATGCCACCACAAGGACTTAGAGCGCATTGGGAATTGGTCATTCCAAATTGGGGAGAAAAGGGGAGAAAAATAAAAAATAAATAAGGTAAGAGAGGCTGTGCTATATTGTGAATATCGTCATGGCGTGAAGCCTTCAACCCCTTCACTTGTGACTATATTCACAATATGACACGGCCTCTAGTGCATTATTGCTTTAAAAAATATTAAGGACACAAATGGCCATAAAATTCTATATTTTGTAAGTAAAATCATTAAATGCCATCCATCCGCTAGAAGAAATAGTTCCTGATGTGAAGAGGTCAGCGCTGTGCTTTATCATGAATAAATCACGGCTGTTGACCAATCAGCATCCAGGACTGGAACTATCTGTTTATAGTGTGTTTAATACCATTGCTGCATCTCCTGCATTTACAGTATCTACACTTCTAATGGAGTGTGACGTAACATACACTTGTTGCTTGTTGTCAGTGTTTATTCATTGACTGCTTTCTTTCTGGTCCTGTGACAGGAGAGGCTGGGGCCAACATCATCGATGTGGCTAAAGAAGCCCGAAAGCGTTTCCTTGGGCCCATGCACCCCTCTTTCAACCTGGTCAAGATCGTGAGGACCTTGACGCTACGTACGCTGCCACCCGACGCCTACAGCAGGGCGACCGGTCGCCTGGGTATCTCTCTCACCCGAGTCTTGGATGGTGAAAATGTGCTGGTGTCACACTTTAACAACAATGAAGAACTAGTGCAAGTGCGTACCCTCAACCTTGGCTTACCCTAACTCTACTCCTCGAAGAAAACTTCATGCATTTGAAAAATATATATATTTATTTTCAGGGTTGGGGAGTAAGGGAATACATGTAATGGGATTACATATGTAAAATACTAAATATTAGTAATTGTAATCCATTACAGTTACAATTTAAATCATTGGTAATCAGAATACAGTTAAATTCAATGAGTATTTTGATTACAGAAGAGATTACTTTGACTTTTAATGTAATTTGTTTCACTTCATATTTAGTCCTTTCAGTTGGAAAACCTTTATACATATAAATGATGTGATCCAAAGTGCATTTGAACAGCGGTGAAACACTTCCTTATGATGTGTAACATTCATACGAGCGCTTCACACTGTTGTGAGTGAAAAGGTGGATATGACGTCATTGAGGAACCTTCCTTTGGGAGTTTAATAGAGTAGCTTTATCGTATTTCTACAGCTTAACAAAAAACAGGTAGAAACTTTTTGACAGATGAAACATAATTCCAATAAATCCACGATTACAAGCCTTGTCAATGTTTTTTATGCGGTTAGGGTATTTTACAAGAAATGCTAACCAATGTAGCCTTTAACTTCATATAGAAAGTTACAACTAATATATTTTCTGCCTCATTATATGAACACAATCCACAAACGATCAGAAAAGGACATGGTTGTGTTCACTCTGTGGGGTTTTGAAGTTTGGAGCAGCAGAAATAGTTAACTTTGTGTAAATTGTCATGTGAGCGTTTAGCTTTATGCTAAGCTAAAATGCTATTTCTTGCCTTTACATGCATCGATTTCTTTAAGCAAAAATTCATGTTAGAGCATAACTTTTTTCTCTGGTAAGACCTTTGATATTAGGGCAAAGATGTACCACAAAAATGTATTCATAATGACAATTTAAATCAAATAAAAAAATCCTTAAAGCAACATAAATTTACTTGAGTAGCAAAACTGCATAAGATATTTAGGATTTTCTTCAGAGAATGTATTTGTAAAGTGAAGTGTATTTTTCTTACTTTATTTACTTGTTTATAGTCAAAACAAGCGTAAAAAAATCTGCCAGTGCTGAAGAAGTAATCCAAAGTATTTAGAATACAGTATTTACCTTGAGTGTTCTAACGGAATGTTACATATGACATTTTACAGCATTCTGTAATCTGTAGCGGAATACTTTTTAAAAGTAACCTTCCCAACCCTGTTTATTTTACAGTACTGACACATTGTTCCAAAGTTCTTTTAGGAACTATAAACTATATCTAAGTAACCACACACATATTATACAGTCTTGAATGAGATTATCTCATTATCACATACATAAAGCTGTAAACACATAATAAAATGATTAGTGACATGACATCACATGACGTCAATATTCTCCTAATAACAAACTAATAATTATTTTTGTGTGTGTGTGTGTGTGTTTGTATCCTAATACACAGGCGTGTATATGCAGTATGTACATTCCTGTGTACTGTGGCCTGATACCTCCAACCCTGCAAGGAGTGGTGAGTAAACAAACTGCTTTTATTACAAGCCATAATTCATTTCATTATATGAGTTGGAATGCAAATGCATGTCTGCCATGTTGAATTTAAGAGGATTTAAGAATATGGTAGAATTCAGTTCACTTGGTTTAATGTATTCATTTGAACGCCGTTATGATTTGGATGAGTTGGTGTAGTGGTCTAAGCACATAACTGGTAATCTGGTAATCAGAAGGACGCTGGTTCTATCCCCATGGCCACCACCATTGTGTCCTTGAGCAAGGCACTTAACTCCAGGTTGCTTCAGGAGGATTGTCCCTGTAAGAAGGGCTCTGTAAGTCGCTTTGGATAAAAGCGTCTGCCAAATGCATAAATGTAAATGTAATAGTGATGCTTGCCTTAAACTAGTTGCATTAAACTGAGTAGAAGTTGCTTAATTGCTGTTTAACCTTGCGTAAGTCTGTCTTCCTGTTTTTAAAAAGTGCAGATTTCTGTATTTATTGTCTATACTTTAAGAAGAGGGCATCTTTCTTTTACTAAGTAGGTTTTTGGTTTGTTTTTTCATGTATAAACTGCGAAACTCTTTCTTTCTATTCCTCATTTCACCTCTAATCCGTTCAGTGGCCATTAGTGGCAGTTTCTTGACCTTTGCTCTTATTTTCCTGATTTTCCTTGAATTTGGTGTTTTTGTGTGTTTTTAAACAGTGCTTTCTGCTTTTCTCAATGTTTTTGTTAAACGTCCTGTTTATTTCCTCACAAAAACATGTCCAGGTCAAATTTCACCCTGATTTTTGGCAAAAAAAAAACAGTTTTGCACCATGGTGATTATTTTACAAAGTAACATTATTTCCAGACAATTAAGCACATTTCATTACAGTAATGGGTCTGGAAATGTTACTTTTGATTTTTTTTTTATTATGCTCAGTAATGGTTCTTATTAGATTCTCATTAATGTAAAATATGAATGAAATTCATCTCTCAAAAAATTATTTAAGCCTATTTTTCAGATTTACGCATTTTCATTTCAATCAAATTGAACTCGGTAGTCTTTAACAAAATAAAATGTAATAAATCTTGAATATATATTTACGTTTTATTCATTTTGTTTAAGATTTCGCAATTAATTTAGCTGGAATTTTTTAATTAAATTGAAATGTTAATTTTGAAAATAGGCTAAAATATTGTTTGAGTACAGACACAATTATTTTTTATTAGAATGACTGGAAATAATCAAAATTAAATTATTAATTTATTCAATTTAATTAAAGAAAATCAGCATAAAGGATGTACAAATACTTTGCAATTTAAACGACATATAATACTTTTGTTTGCATTATAGTAATAAGGTATTTATGCATTACGGTAATGAGAATTGGATGGAAAATGTGCTTAATTATCATGAAAATAACAGCATGATGCAAAAAAATCATCATGTTAATAAAACTAGGCTTCATTTTCTTTAATCAAAAAATAGCATGTATTATTTTAGGATTTCTTTAATAATTTTAATACTATTCTCTCCATTTCACACCCTTAAAAACAGCCACACCAAAACAAAATCTGAAATATAACAAATGACTCACTAAATGGAAAGAGGAGACAGAGTCTTGTGTGTGTGTGTGTGTGTGTGTGTGTGTGTGTGTGTGTGTGTGTGTGTGTGTGTGTGTGTGTGTGTGTGTGTGTTTAAACCACACACCTCTTCTCTTAGGCATTGAAAGATCAAAGGTGAAGCTGATCTGAGATCAGTAGTTCTTAGACCAGTGAGCTGGTGTTCACATCCTGTTTTTGTTTGGCTGGCACGTTGCTTGCCAAGTTAAACTGGGTGAATTCTGCAGCTCCCTCTGGGTCGTGTGCCAGTGAATGAGTCATTGTGTGTGTGTGTAGGCAGGGATTAGTGTATGTTTGCATATCTGCGTTGGTAGTGTGTGTTTGTGTCCAAAAATAATAATTCCAAATGGTGTAGATGTGTGTGTGTGTGTGTGTGTGTGTGTGTGTGTGTGTGTGTTGCACCAAATATGACAAGACTGCAAGTGCTATTCTTTTTACCGTTCTGCCTGTTAGTAACGGCAGTAAAACATCACGTGTCACCTGACTATTTCATCTTATTTTAATGTTTTGATGTATGCAACACTTTTTTCCTCTTTATATTTAATTTCAGTTTTTGTGCTTTATTGGCATGAGAAACGTTTTACATTTCAGAAGTGTGTTTTAATAAATGTAAAAAAATGAAATGAGCAATTGTATTTGTGCAGCTTGCTAAAATAACAATAAATGAAGGAAAATAATTGTAGTGCAAATTGAGGAACAAAATTATGAATAAAATAAAATGAGCAATAATTATGAAAATAAATAATATAATCTATTAATAAGTAATTTTACAAATAAAAATGAGCAATTGTAATAGTGGTTCTTGCTAAAATAAAAAAAGTAAAACAATTATAGTGCAAATTTTGTAAAAATGTATGATTACAATAAAGAAAATGAGCAATAATTATTGAAATAAAATAAAATAAGCTATTAATAAGACATTTTAAAAATAAAATGAGCAATTGTAATAGTGATGCTTGCAAAAAAAGTAGAAAATAAAGTAAAATAACTATACCTCAAATTGAGTAAATAAATACAATAAAATAATATAAGAAATAGTTATTAAAATCAAATAAATTAAGGTATTAATAAGCAATTTTAATAGTGGTGCTTGCTTAAAAAAGTTTAAAATAATATACAATAATTGAAGTGCAAATTAAGTGGAAAGATTTTTAAAAAAATAAACTGAGCAATAATTATGAACATAAAACAAAACAAAATAAGCAATTATAATAGTGCGCTTACTAAAGAAAGTAACAAATAAAGTAAAATAATTAAAGTCCAAATGAAATTAAAAAATGAAATAAAATAAAAATTAAATTAATATTCCTGAATAAACAAAGGAAGTAGCAATCAACAAATGTAACATAAAATTTCAAGCATAGGAATAATAAAGTAACATTCATTAAATAATTGAGTAATTAAGGATAAACTATAGAAAAAATAAGAAAAATGTATTTCTCTCTCTTTCAGCGGTATGTGGACGGTGGCATCAGTGATAATTTGCCTCAGTATGAGCTGAAAAACACAATCACAGTGTCTCCATTCTCTGGAGAAAGTGACATCTGCCCACGTGACATCAGCTCCACAAACCTGCACGAGCTACGATTCACAAACACCTCCATTCAGTTCACACTCGCCAACCTCTACAGAGTCTCCAGAGCACTATTCCCACCTGATCCACTGGTAACACGCCGCGCACACACACACACACACACACACACACACACACACACACACACACACACACACACACACACACACACACACACACACTCGCACACGCACACACACACACACAGAAACACACACACACACACACACACACACACACACAGAAACACACAAACACAGAAACACACACACAGAAACACACACACACACACACACACACACACAGACACACACCTCTGGTGTTCTATTAACACTTACTGTCTGCTGAATGTTCCCTGTTGAAATGGGCTAAAAATACACACAGACTGCCAACAGAATAACATTCACCTTTCTGTTCTTTCATGTCCAGTGTTTCGTCTCTTCCTCAGGTGATGAAGAACATGTGCAAACAGGGATACAAAGATGCTTTATACTTCCTGAAGAAAAATGGTGAGTCAGAGCAACAAATAAATACAAATGTTGTCTGATGATAGCTGATGATTTATGAGTGAATCCTTGTTTTGAGTCTTTTCCCCCAATGAATTGGTCGAACTGGTTCACAAATTGTTCTGATTCATTGGCGATCATCAGCACATTTCGCCAAACCAAAACGGTTTATTCACTCCAGAATATGGGCAGATATTACTGTTGGCCAGTTTATGGGAGAGCATTCATGATCTGATCTGCTGTAGTGAGACGATTGGCTGGACAGATGGAGAGCTTCACTGGTTTTAGAGAGACCTTTAGTGGCCATTACTGGCATTGCAGTGTAGGAAAACTTCTGTTATCATTTAGTTGCCATCATGTTGCTCTAAAAACCTATGATGTAACACATATTCTTTTTTGTTGAGCATAAAAGGAGTTATTTTGGGAAATGTCCTGCCTGTTTTTACCATGCAGTGAGAGTGGATGGTGACTACGGGTGTCAAGCTCCATAAAGGTGTAATAAAAGTATATCCACAATATCCAA